>NC_041382.1:531919223-532018000 GCF_002162155.2 Triticum dicoccoides | reverse complement strand
GCGGCTGGTTCTTCCTTAACTCCGGCGAGCCCCCCACCCCCTGAAAATTGAGTGACCCAAAAGTCGATTCAGTCGACTGAAGTGTAGCTAAATCGGAGCGAGAGCAGCACCATGAGCAAGAGTAGACCAGGCAGGGGACCAAGACCAAGCGCAGAGCAGCAGTGCGAGCGAGAGCTAAAGCAGCAACAGCTCCAACTGATGTGGACGTCGCCGCCGAGGGAGGGACGCCATGGAGGAAGTGGCCGGCGACGCCGCCGTGGATGGAGCTGCGTCGTGTCAGCTCGGGACCAAGCGTCGGCAGCACCGTGAGATCGAATCAATAAGAAAATGCAGCGGTTAGTGTACAACCTCTTTGGTGGCGCTGATTAGGCCGCAGCTTCATCCGAGGAAACGGTGATGATGATGCTCTTCCAGTGGTGCGGGTGAAGACGGCAGTGTGGGAATGGAGGTGGTGCGAAAGACGAGGGGAACGTCGGGGCAGCTCCTTGGAGGTGGAGGATGGGGTGGCTGAACCGGCGGGACGACCAGATCAACGACGGATCCTCATCCGGTACGGTGGACGAGGGACGTCGAGGTGTTGTTGTGGACGATGTCGTCGGGGAAGAGGCTCCAATTGGGTGTCGGACAGAGGAGGGTGTGGGGCTTCACAGGTTTTGCTCGCCTCGGTGTACGAATGGGTGGGCAGATGGGATGGGAGTGGGGGAATCATGGCTTAGGGACATGCTTGTCCGAAATGTGGGGTAAGTTATGAAAGTACACCCACCGATTTGAGGCGGTTCTTTCGGTTCAGGGTATCACGGGCATTTCACGTGTCGGGATTTCATAGGAGGTGGGAGTTTTCGCGCGCGTTGTAATTTTGGAATAGAAAGGCGCGGGTTGAGATGGAGGGAGTTTTCGGAGCACAATGAGACAAAGATATATCTTAAATATTTCGGGCTAACAAAGTGCGGGTTGAAATTTCCGGACAAGCCTAACGTGTACTATACCAAATCAATTCGCACTACAAATGTCATTCAAAAACTTTGAATTCATGTTATGTTCAATTAAAATATTTCGCTACGTGTATAATGCATGCAACCTAGTACCCAAATGAACATTTTAGTTCATTCCAAACGTATATACTACCTCTTCAATATGAAGTAAATTTGAATTCGTTTCTCTATTTGAATAAGATCTACAATAATGATTGTTGTGAACTCAAAGCATTTGAATTTGTTTCTCTGTTTTAATAAGATCTACAATCGTCATTATTGTCAAGTTAAACCATCGTTTGTGTATTATCTTCATAGCACACCACATGATTAGTCTCGAGTTACATATGAACTATGTGTACTATATGAACTCGAACTCGATTTTTTGAACCCACAAGTGTAGGGGATCGCAACAGTTTTCGAGGATAGAGTATTCAACCCAAATTTATTGATTCAACACAACGGGAGCCAAAGAATATTCTCAAGTATTAGCAGTTGAGTTGTCAATTCAACCACACCTGGAAACTTAATATCTACAGCAGGGTATTTAGTATCAAAGTAATATGATAGTAGTGGTAATGGTAGCAAAAGGTAACGATAGCAAAAGTAATGTTTTTGGTTTTTGTAGTGATTGTAACAATAGCAACGACAAAGTAAATAAGCGAAGAACAATATATGAAAAGCTCGTAGGCAATGGATCGGTGATAGAGAACTATGCCGGATGTGGTTCATGTAACAGTCATAACCTAGGGTGACACATAACTAGCTCCTATTCATCAATTTAATGTAGGCATGTATTTCGAATATAGTCATACATGCTTATGGAAAAGAACTTGCATGACATCTTTTGTCCTACCCTCCCGTGGCGGCGGGGTCCTAACGGAAACTAAGGGATATTAAGGCCTCCTTTTAATAGAGTACGGGACCAAAGCATTAACACATAGTGAATACATGAACTCCTCAAACTACGGTCATCACCGAAAGTGGTCCCGATTATTGTCACTTCGGGGTTGCCGGATCATAACACATAGTAGGTGACTATAGGCTTGCAAGATAGGATCAAGAACTCTCATATATTGATGAAGACATAATAGGTTCAGATCTCAAATCATGGCACTCGGGCCCTAGTGACAAGCATTAAGCATAGCAAAGTCATAGCAACATCAATATGAGAATATAGTGGATACTAGGGATCAAACCATAACAAAACTAACTTGATTACATGATAAATCTCATCCAACCCATCACCGTCCAGCAAGCCTACGATGGAATTACTCATGCACAGCGGTGAGCATGATGAAATTGGTGATGGAGGATGGTTGATGATGACGATGGTGACGGATTCCCCTCTCCGGAGCCCCGAACGGACTCCAGATCAGCCCTCCCGAGAGAGTTTAGGGCTTGGCGGCGGCTCCGTATCGTAAAACGCAATGAATCTTTTTTCCTTTATTTTTTTCTCTCCGAACATGAATATATAGAGTTGGAGTTGAGGTCGGAGGAGCTCCAGGGGGCCCACAAGGTAGGGGGGTGAGCCCCTAGTCTTGATATTTTGCCAGTATTTTTTATTATTTGCAAAAATAATCTCCGTGAAGTTTCAGGTCATTCCGAGAACTTATGTTTCTGCACATAAATAACACCATGGCAATTCTGCTGAAAACATCGTTAGTCCGGGTTAGTTCCATTCAAATCATGCAAGTTAGTGTCCAAAACTAGGGCAAAAGTGTTTGGAAAAGTAGATACGACGGAGACGTATCAACTCCCCCAAGCTTAAACCTTTGCTTGTCCTCAAGCAATTCAGTTGACAGACTGAAAGTGATAAACAAAAACTTTTACAAACTCTGTTTGCTCTTGTTGTTGTAGATATGTAAAGCCAACATTCAAGTTTTGGCAAAGATTACGAACTAACCATATTCACAATAACGCTTAGGTCTCATGTTTATTCATGTCAATGGCATAATCAACTAGCAGGCAATAATAATAAATCTCGGATGACAACACTTTCTCAAAACAATCATCATATGATATAACAAGATGGTATCTCGCTAGCCCTTTCTGAGACCGCAAAACATAACTGGAGAGCACCTTTAAAGATCAAGGACTGACTAGACAGTGTAATTCATGGTAAAAGAGATCCAGTCAAGTCATACTCAATGTAAACTAACAGTAAGGAATGCAAATGACAACGGTGCTCTCCAAATGGTGCTTTTTAATAAGAGGGTGATGACTCAACATAAAAGTAAATAGATAGTCCCTTCGCAGAGGGAAGCAGGGATTTGTAGAGGTGCCAGAGCTCAATTTTGAAATAGAGATGAATAATATTTTGAGCGGTATACTTTCATTGTCAACATAACAACCAAGAGATGGCGATATCTTCCATGCTACACACATTATAGGCGGTTCCCAAACAGAATGGTAAAGTTTATACTCCCCCTCCACCAACAAGCATCAAACCATGGCTTGCTCGAAACAACGAGTGCCTCCAACTAACAAGAGTCCCAGGGGGAGTTTTGTTTGCAATTATTTTGATTTGATTTGCATGAAGCGTGGGACTGGGCATCCTGGTGACCAACCATTTTCTCGTGAGTGAGGAGCGGAGTCCACTCCTCTTGAGAATAACCCGCCTAACATGGAAGATACGGACATCCCTAGTTGATACATGAGCTATTCGAGCATACAAAACAGAATGTTTATTTGAAGGTTTAGAGTTTGGCACATACAAATTTACTTGGAACGACATGTAGATACCGCATATAGGAAGGTATAGTGGACTCTTATGGCATAACTTTGGGGTTTATGGAATTGGATGCACAAGCAGTATTCCCGCTTAGTACAGGTGAAGGCTAGAAAAAGACTGGAAAGCGACCAGCTAGAGAGCGACAACGGTCATGGACATGCATTAAAATTAATCAACACCGAATGCAAGCATGAGTAGGATATAATGCACCATGAACATAAATATCGTAGAGGCTATGTTGATTTTGTTTCAACTACATGCGTGAACATGCGCCAAGTCAAGCGACTCGAATCGTTCAAAAGAGGATACCACCCTGTCATACCACATCACGACCATTTTAATAGCATGTTGGCACGCAAGGTAAACCATTATAAGCTCCTAGGTAATTAAGCATGGCATAAGAAACTATGATCTCTAATTGTCATCGCAAACATGTTTATTCATAATAGGCTGAATCAGGAATGATGGACTAATCATATTTACAAAAACAAGAGAGGTCGAGTTCATACCAGCTTTTCTCATCTCAATAAGTCCATCATATATCGTCATAATTTCCTTTCACTTGCACGACCGAATGATGTGAATAATAATAATAGTGCGCGTGCATTGGACTAAGCTAGAATTTGTGAGCATTCAATAAATAGGAGAAGACAAGGCAATATGGGCTCTTTTGTCAGATCAACAATAATGCATATAAGAGCCACTTTAACTATTTAATCGTGGTCTTTGTCGGTGTCAAAACCGGCGGATCTCGGGTAGGGGGTCCCGAACTATGTGCCTAAGGCGGCAGGGGACACGATGTTTACCAAGGTTCGGGCCCTCTTGATGGAGGTAATACCCTATGTCCTGCTTGATAGATCTTGATGATATGAGTATTACAAGAGTTGATCTACCACGAGATCGTAGAGGCTAAACCCTAGAAGCTAGCCTATGGTATGATTGTTCTTGTCCTACGGACTAAACCCTCTGGTTTATATAGACGCCAGTGGGGGCTAGGGTTACATAGAGTCGGTTACAAGGGAGGAGATCTAATATCCGTATTGCCAAGCTTGCCTTCCACGCCAAGGAGAGTCCCATCCGGACACGGGACGACGTCTTCAATCTTGTATCTTCATAGTCCAACAGTCCGGCCAAAGGATATAGTCCAGCTGTCCGGAGACCCCCTAATCCAGGACTCCCTCAGTAGCCCCTGAACCAGGCTTCAATGACGATGAGTCCCGCGCACAGATTTGTCTTCGGCATTACAAGGCGGGTTCTTCCTCCGAATACTCCATAGGAGATTTTGAACACAAGGATAGTGTCCGGCTCTGCAAAACAAATTCCACATACCACCGCAGAGAGAATAATATTTCCACAAATCTAATTTGCTGACACGTTTAGCAACATGACATCATGCCATGGCCCGGTCATTATTCGAACTGTTTTTCTCAACCAGCACTGCACATATTGCCAGGCGTTTTTCTTGACACGTCTTGTCAAAGTAGAGATCGTGTCCCCCTTATTACAGGATTCTCATCAATGCAGACGTGGGTAACCCAACCGCGCCATCAATTACGGCGCTCGGGGAATAAGCGATTTTACCAAGTGGGGAGGCACATCGCCTCTTCCGCCCTTATAAAGGGACAAAGATTCACCCTTTTTACCCACGCCTTCTTCCTCCTTGCTTATCCATTCTCGCGCACTCGAGCTCCAGTGCCCAAGTTCGCGTCTTTCTTCTCAAACCACTGCAAGCATGTCCGGAGCGGGAGCCAAGTGGATGGTCTCCTCCGTCATGGAGGAGCACATCGCAAAGCTACGGGAAGCCGGATATCTGGCCGCGGACATCGCGCACCGGCTACCAGATGTGGGGCAGATCATCCCTACGCCCGCACCCCATGAGAGGGTAGTTTTCCTTACCCACTTTATCCACAGACTGGGATTTCCCCTTCACTCATTTGTCCGCAGGCTCATGTTCTACTACGGGCTGGATTTTCATGATCTGGCCCCCAATTTCATCCTCAACATCTCGGCGTTTATCATCGTGTGCGAGGCCTTCCTCCGCATCAGGCCCCACTTCGGCCTGTGGCTGAAGACCTTCAATGTTAAACCGAAGGTGGTGGTCGGCTAGAAAGCGGAGTGCGGAGGCGCCATGGTGGGCAAAATACCTAACGTCACCTGGCTCGAAGGCTCCTATGTGGAGACCATAAAGGGGTGGCAATCGGGGTGGTTATACATCGCCGAGCTGCATGACACCAACTGGGCGGCGGCCCCTGAATTTCGATCCGGAATCCCCATGCGGCTCACCTCTTGGAAAGAGAAGGGCCTGTCCTGGGGTTCCCCGGTAGAGCTGACCGGACTCCAGACCTGCATCAAGAACATGATGAGCAAGAAAATCAAGGTCGTCAACGTGGTCCAGGTCATGCTCTTCCGCTGGATCCTCCCGTGTCAACGATGGGCATTCAATTTGTGGGAGTTCGACCCGGCCAAGCACCAGACGCTGCGAGAGATCTTCGACACGACGCAAAAGGACGTCTGAAGGGTGCTGTTCAAGGGCGCCGATGTAGCTCCTCCCCTTACCGAGGACCGCGGACTCAGCGCAAAGCGCCATGCCAATCCGGTAAGTTTTTATATCTCACAGGATATTTATTTTCCCAAGTTTAATCATGTGCGGGATCTAAGCTCCCATGCCATTAACAGGACTGGGTAGAGACAACGGAGCAGATCGATTGCCCAGCCCCCCTGCCTGAAGATCCTGCAGATGCTCTCCTAATGGAGATGCTAGTTCCGGGGCCTTACGAGGTGCCGATGAAGAAGGCCAAGAAGATGGCCACGGGGACCCGAAAGGGTCTCCGGCGCCAGGTTATATCGGACTCATCGTCCGATAACTCCGAAGCGCACTCCTCCCACAAAAACGAGGAGGACGAAGAGAAAAGTTCTCCCCCAGCTGGGGGAGACAAGAAAAGGAAGGCCGCCCCAACCGGGGAGGCCGAAGGGTCCAAGAAGGGAAGGACCCTCCTTCCGGA
Organism: Triticum dicoccoides; assembly: GCF_002162155.2. Classification (NCBI taxonomy): domain Eukaryota; kingdom Viridiplantae; phylum Streptophyta; class Magnoliopsida; order Poales; family Poaceae; genus Triticum; species Triticum dicoccoides. The sequence goes on along the minus strand of NC_041382.1, from coordinate 532,011,293 downwards.
CTGCTCCACGACGGCCGCCTACAGCGGCGACGAGTGGTTACCCAGGGAGAAGCCCCTAGCGAAGTCGTAAGTATCCAGATACCATAGTAATTCATGGTATGTTTTATTGCACTGCTTCTCCTTACGCCGAATATGATTATGCAGTCCGTCCCGAGCCCGTCTCGACGTATCTTCGTCGGACGGTTCTTTGGACTCGTCGGAAATGAATAGCGATTCACTTCTGACCGCCTCTACCCCTTGCCCTACGGACAACGTCGAGGTGTTGTCTCAAAAGGCACCGAGCCGAGGGGAGGTAGTCCTGGGGGCGCCTCGAGGCGACCTTCCGGACCCTGGGCGCAAAGGGAGCAAGACTCCCACGGGCTCCAAGTTCGGCCCCCAGCGGAACACTGCGCCAGAACCTTCGGTGGTTCCGGACTCCGGCAGGCGATCCCCCGCTAAGAGGGGCAAGCCGCCCGTGCAGGTGGCCTCTGTCCATCCAGAGGTGCCGGACAACTTGCTGGAAGCGCTTCGCGGTGCTTCCATCGACGACGAGCACCGCACTATCATGAGTGCGGTGATCGAGAAGGTCCAGTCCACCAAAAACGGACTAACCGAAGCTTGTGCCAGCCTCCTAACAGGCTTTGAGGTAAGCAATCAAAATATAGGAAAATATTACCGCATAGACAGTAGCCCCTGATGCTCTATTTGGCGTTCGCGAAGAAAGGCCGAATAGAGGATAAAATAATGACTCAGGAGTCTAATCAGAATATGTCTATGTGCATGTGCAGGCTTCACTGCTGGCCGCTACTGCACGTACTGCGGAGGTCGATGCACTGAAGCAGGACCTTGAGCGGTCTAAGGACGAGCTCGGCCTTACCAAGAGGCAGCTCAAGGAGAGCAAAGTTAAGCAATACCTTATCTACATATTAAAAATAAATTCGGTTGTAAAGTAATAGTATCATCATGAATTTTGCCATGGGCCACGACCGAGGTGGCGACCCTGAAGAAGGCACTGTCCGAGGCCGAAGACAAAGCGGCCAAGGAGCGCATTGAGCGGGAAAAGCAAGAAGCCCGGGTAGGCAAGGTGCAACAAGAGCTCGAGGCTCTTGCCAAAAAACACGAGTCCTTGGAGCTTGACTCTAAGACGCGAGAGTCCGAGCTTGCGAAGGCGCTCGAAAGCGCACAGAGCGCCAAGGCCGAAGCCCACAAGGCCCTCCATGAGATTGATGCGGTGAAGAAGATAGCAACGGGTAAGGCATTCATTATGCAAAGCAAGCATGTGAAGGAAACTTTCCTTTTACTTACTCGAGTTCGGAGCTCTCCAGGAGCATTCGCAGATCTTCCCCGCAGTGTACTAGATGCCGCGGAGTTTTACCAAGCTGAGGAGGGGAGCTCGACAGAAAAGTTGTTCTGGTCTCAGTATACTGGGACCGAACACCCAATGCCCTTGAGCGACCAGCTGAAGCAACTGGTCGAGCTTCACAAGGTGGCCGAATAGGCCATGAAGGGTCTTATAGTCCGGATGAGGCCTGGCGATCCCCTGCCTAGCAGCTACTTCGGTCTGGTGAGGCGGCTTGTGGATGCCTGCCCACGGCTTGAAGTAAAGCGGTCCGTCTGTATCGAGCGTGCGCGCAGGGATTTTGCCCGGGCGAAGCTGGACGCCGTGAAGCTGGTGAAGGAGGGGCCGCCGGAGGGCAAGGAGCATCGCTGCCCCGAAATGTATTATGACAGTGTCCTGAAGGGTTCCCGCCTTGTGGCGGAGGAATGTGCTAGAGATGTAATTTTTGAACGAACATGCTCATGTGATCCTGTAATATGAAACGAGTTCATTTGCGCTATGCAACGCTTTTTGAATTTAAAATATTACCTTCCGTGCGGCCGTTTAAAAAATCTGAGAGTTGGCCAGTCATCGGCTTCTTCCCCCATTAACTAGTACTGGGGTGTTCGGGATAAACGTGAGCACTCTTTATCCCAATTTTGGGTCCTTCGAGGGAGGTGTTCAGCACAACGAACCAGGCAATCGGACTATAAGGCTTTATCACTCTCAGTTAGCCATAGAAGTCTACAATTTTAAATTTTGGCGAAGCCCCTAGTATTCGGAAGGCCGAATTTGGGGCGCTATATACGCCTAAGTCGGACAAGGCCGACTCCTCGCCCGAAGCGGAAAAAGTCTTTAAGGACTTGAGACCTCTCGAACAGCGACCTGCTCTCGCCTTATCATGACAGTCAGTTTTCGGCTTTCTCTACTGAGGTGCTCATCCGGAAGAACCGGGACACAATCGCAGTAGTTCTCCCCATGCTACCTTAGCCGATAAAGCGGAATGTAAGGTACCAAAGCATGGGAGCCGGGCAAACCCAACTATTGACCCAAGCCATGATTCAGAGCTGATGCATATAATGTTATAAGTTCGGGGTGCCGCACTGTCGAAAGTGTTCGGACTTCTCATGCCATATTATGGGGTAAACGAAAGCCCCTGGCATACTGTGTACCAGAATGTACAGGTGCAAGTTGTTGTAAATGAACATATAAGAAAAAAGGGATGGATAATGCAATAATAGACTAATGCTATGCATTGTTATTTAAATAATACGTCAAAGCGTACTGATTCAAGTAGAGCAATAAGCAAAAAAAATAGGACTATTTGACATGTCCTATCCAAGGGCAAGCTGCGTAAGGATAGTAAAAAGCGGGTATATCGATTATTATTAGAGACCACCTGGGGGTTCCCTTGTACGTCTTAATTTCTTGCCTCCTTGGTTGTTCCTTCCCGTAATGTGTCCGGCAATCCTACTGCCGGAAAGGGCTTCCAGAGAGTAAGGTCCTGAAAGAGAAAAAATGATAAAGGTATGCAGCCCCTAGGGCGGTTAAGCCGCATTGTGGGGCGTGCTTGATCGTGCCCCCGCCTATGCCCATGGTATTTTCAGTGCATAATTCTGTAAGTGTGGCACGGATTCTGTCGCTTGAATGGGACTAGGACGGGGGCCGAATTGCTAGGCGAGCTTTGAACGTGCCAGCCGATCGTGTTGCAGGTTACTCCGGACTCGCTTGACGGTGTCCGGGGGCTGTATCGCCGAATTGGCGGTTTGCCTTACAAGGCTGCTTTGTGCTTCTGTTGCGAGGTCCGCAGTGTGCTCTTCCGTGCGGAGTGAGCGTTCTGTATTTCCATTGACTATTATGACCCCCCTAGGTCCTGGCATCTTGAGCTTGAGGTATGCGTAATGCGGCACCGCATTGAATTTTGCAAATGCGGTTCGCGCGAGCAGTGCGTGATAGCCACTGTGGAACGGGACGATATCGAAGATTAACTCCTCGCTTCGGAAGTTGTACGGAGATCCGAAGACCACTTCCAGTATGATTGAGCCGTGCAACGGGCCTCTACACCTGGGATGATGCCCTTAAAGGTAGTTTTGGTGGGTTTTATCCTCGAGGGATCTATACCCATTTTGCGCACTGTATCCTGATACAGCAGGTTCAGGCTGCTGCCGCCGTCCATAAGGACTTGAGTGAGGTGAAATCCGTCGATGATGGGGTCTAGGACCAATGCGGCGGATCCGCCATGATGGATACTAGTGGGGTGGTCCCTGCGACCGAAAGTGATCGGACAAGAGGACCATGGGTTGAACTTTGGGGCGACGGGCTCTATCGCATAGACGTCCCTTAGTGCATGCTTCTATTCCCTCTTGGGAATGTGGGTTGCGTATATCATGTTCACCGTCTTCACTTATGGGGGGACCTCTTCTGTCCTCCAGTGTTCAGTGCCCGGGGCTCCTCCTCGTCATCACTATGTAGCCCCTTGTCCTTGTTTTCGGCATTCAATTTGCCGGCCTGCTTGAACACCCAGCATTCCTGTTGGTGTGATTGGCTGGCTTACCGGGGGTGCCGTGGATTTGACACGAGCGATCGAGTATGCGGTCCCAACTGGACGAGCCCGGAGTACTTCTTTTCATTGGCTTTTTTCGCTGACCGGATCTAGATCCTCTGAACCCGGCATTGACTGTCGTATCATCAGTGTTATCGCCGTTGTTGCGGCGCTTTTGTCTGTTACGACATGGTCCGCCATTGGCATCTTTGGTATCCGAAGTGCCCGGAATACTTGATGTGTTGTTGCTGCGAGCCAGCCAGCTATCCTCGCTCGCGCAAAAGCGGGTCATGAGTGTCGTGAGGGCTGCCATAGACTTCGGCTTCTCCTGGCCGAGGTGCCATGCGAGCCACTCGTCACGGATGTTATGCTTGAATGCCGCTAAGGCCTCTGCATCCGGATAGTCGACAATTTGGTTTTTCTTAGTTAGGAACCGTGTCCAGAATTGCCTGGCCGATTCCCCTGGCTGCTGAGTTATATGGCTCAAGTCATCAGCATCTGGTGGTCGCACATAAGTGCCCTGGAAGTTGTCAAGGAATGCGTCTTCCAAATCCTCCCAACTGCCGACGGAGTCTGCTAGCAAGCTATTCAGCCAATGTCGAGCTGGTCCTTTGAGTTTTAGTGGGAGGTATTTGATGGCATGCAGATCATCACCGCGAGCCATGTGGATGTGAAGGAGGAAATCCTCAATCCATATAACGGGATCTGTTGTACCATCATACAATTCGATATTTACGGGTTTAAAACCCTCCGGGAATTCGTGATCCATAACTTCATCAATGAAGCATAGGGGGGGTGTGGCGCCTCTGTGCCGGCCTATATCACGACGCAGTTCATATGAGTCTTGTCTGCTGTATTCGGCCCAGCCGGATTTACTTTTAGTGTATCCGGCATGACGGTCATTGTCCCGTGTTGGCGCGTGCCCCCGTGACCCGTATATCGACCTTGCATGTTTTGCCCTGCTGTCCAATACGTCTCACAGGTCCCGTGTGTTGCCCCGGGCCTTGGTATTTTTGTTTGAGTGGCGGCGGGGTGCAGGCTGAACTTTGGGCTGAAACGCCTTTCTAGCTCGGCCATGAGGTGGCCGGTCAGCCGCGTCGTACACTGGTGATGTAGGTTTCAATGCTTCCTCCTTGAGGTGGGGTAGCAACCTGCGCTTTGGGTAACTCTTGGAGGGGCACTCGAGTTCGTATTCCTCAGTTGCAAGGACTTCGGTCCATCTGTCTGCTAGCAGATCTTGATCAGCTTGAAGCTGTTGTTGCTTTTTCTTCAAGCTATTTGATGTGGCCATAAGCCGGCGCTTAAAGCACTCCTGCTCGACGGGATCCTCAGGCACGATAAATTCTTCGTCGCCGAGGCTCACCTCGTCTTCGGAGAGAGGCATGTAATTATCCTCCTCCGATTCTCCAACTGATGCCCGCTCTGGAGGGCTAGCTTGTTCACCCTCCCGCTCTAAATCATGCTGGAGGGGATTGTTGTCGTCTTCGGCACTTTCCGGAGTGTTATTGTCTCTTGTGCTGGTATCACTACTTTTGCTATGGCGGGACTTAGAGCAGCGCCGCTGACGTTGGCGCTTGGGTTGCTTCTCGGAGGGGTCATCCTCCACTGTCTCGTCTCCATTGCCTTCTTTGGGGGTGTCCACCATGTATATATCATATGATGAGGTGGCGGTCCAGCGCCCTGTGGGCGGTGGATCCTGTTCGTCCCCTGCATCGTCGTCCATACCGTCGATGTCTTCGGAGTCGAAGTCGAGCATGTCGATTAAATCGTCGACAGTGGCTACTAAGTGGGTGGTGGGTGGGTAGCGAATTTCTTCGTCGTCCGCATCCCATTCTAGCCGGACATAGTTCGGCCAAGGTTCTCCTGACAAGGAGAGAGACTTTAATGAATTTAGCACGTCGCCGAAAGGTGAGTGCTGAAAGATATCTGCGGAGGTGAACTCCATGATCGGTGCCCAATCAGATTCGATAGGCTCTCGTAAGGGGTGAAGTCAGTATCCGGCTCCATCGCCACCGAGTGCGGCCTCCATGGCGGGGTCTATCCCCCCGTCCTCGGATGGCGCAATTTGCTCCGGATTGAGGGCCGGAGTAGTTGCAGGTGTGATCTCCCGAACACTATCCGATGGCAGAGTTACGTCATGCTCATCGTGATTGTGTGGCGCACCTGACATAGGCTCGAATCCATCGAAGATCAAGTCTCCGTGGATGTCGGCAGTGTAGTTTAAGTTTCCGAACCTGACCTAATGGCCAGGGGCGTAGCTCTCGATCTGCTCCAGACGGCCAAGCGAGTTGGCCTGCAGTGCGAAGCCACCGAATACGAAGATCTGTCCAGGGAGGAAATCCTCACCCTGGACCGCATCGCTACCGATGATCGAAGGAGCCATCAAGCCTTTATGGTGACGACACAGTGGAACTCTCAATGAAAGCACCAATGTCGGTGTCAAAATCGGCGGATCTCGGGTAGGGGGTCCTGAACTATGCGTCTAAGGCGGATGGTAACAGGAGGCAGGGGACACGATGTTTACCCAGGTTCGGGCCCTCTTGGTGGAGGTAATACCCTACGTCCTGCTTGATTGATCTTGATGATATGAGTATTACAAGAGTTGATCTACCACGAGATCGTCGAGGCTAAACCCTAGAAGCTAGCCTATGGTATTGATTGTTCTTGTCCTACGGACTAAACCCTCCGGTTTATATAGACACCGGAGGGGGCTAGGGTTACACAAAGTCGGTTACAAGGGAGGAGATCTAATATCCATATTGCCAAGCTTGCCTTTCACGCCAAGGAGAGTCCCATCCGGACACGGGACGACGTCTTCAATCTTCTATCTTCATAGTCCAACAGTCCGGCTGTCCGGAGACCCCCTAATCCAGGACTCCCTCAGTCTTCTCCTATCGACCCCCAAAGAAAAGAAGAAAAATAAAACTATTTACACGGGAAAGCTCCCAACAAGCAAAAGAAGAACAGGAAATCTTTTTGGGGTTTCTTTTTAATTAATACTACAGGCATGGAAATTAAAACTAGCTAAAAGCCACAACTAATTTTTTTGGTTTTTCTTAAGGTTTATTAAACACACAAGAAGAAAGCATAAAAAAGGAAATAAACTAGTATGGACGATACAATGAAAAAGTATGAGCACCGACAACTAGCAATGAGTGTGTGAACATGAATGTAATGTCGATGGGAAATACGTACTCCCCCAAGCTTAGGCTTTTGGCCTAAGTTGGTCTAATGCCACGGATGGCCTGGCGGATATCCAAAGTTGTAGTTGGGGTCGTACTGAGATGCAGCAGTCATTGCATCATGGGCTGCAGCTTGGAGGCGAGCTATCTCAGCCCTCCTCTTACACTCTCCCGCCTCCTCTCTGGTTATAAAATATCTTCCCTTTTCCTGAAAATCAAAGAAAGTAGAAGCAGGGAGAGCGACGTGATAGGTGCGTCATCTATCAAAGATTAGTCGATACTGGAGGAACTGATCGTTCCTCTCAACAAACTGATGACGAACCATAGCCTCATAATCCAAATAAGCAGGAGGCAACTCAATATCATCCTCACGTATGGTTATACCAAGAAAATTAGCTATGCAGGTTGCATAAATTCCACCAAAGGAATCTCCATTAAATCTATTAAGATGCAACCTACGTGCAACAATGGCTCCCAAATTATAAGATTTATCTCCTAACACAGCACTCCTAAGAATACTGAGGTCAGGGACACACATGTGACATGCTTCATCTTTACCATTAATGCATCTACCTATGAAGAGAGCAAAATAATGTATAGTGGGAAAATGAATGCTCCCTATGGTAGCTTGTGCTATATCTCTAGATTCCCCCACAGTTATACTAGCAAGAAAATCTCTAAATTCAGATTTGCGAGGTTCACTAGCACTACCCCATTGTGGAAGTTTGCAAGCAGTGGTAAAGTCCTCTAAGTCCATAGTATAAGAATTTTCATAAAGATCAAACAGGACAGTTCGAAGATCAAACAGGACACACAAAGGAACTAGTGAGATAGTGGTACTGACGGCATTTTTCTGCCTCGAAGCTCACAAGATCAGTGTTACGCAAATATGCGTTAAATTCTTCCTTAATTCCTGCTCGATCCATGAAGTCCTCTGAAGGACATTCACAAGACCACACTGGAGCGTCCCTTGGTGGCTCATCATCAGCATCACGCATTGCAAGCCTGGGTGCTTGTTTCCTTGAAGAACCACCTTGGTACATTTTCCTAAACATATTTCTTCCTCTGAAAAATTTCTGAAATTTTTAGTAACTTCAAAATAAAAGTGAACCAAACTCAACAAAATTGATAGCAACTACTCCTACAAGTGCCTAGAGCCCATATCATGCATTAGAACTACTTGGAACCATATAAATTTGACATGCAAGCTCAAGAACAGGGCCACCTAGGCAGCACAAATTTGCAATGAATAAAGCACTAGAACAAAAACTAATTGGACCAATGGAGGAGTCACATACCAAGGAACAATCCCCTAAAGCAGTTTTGTGAGAGGTGCTTTGAGCAAGGAGGTCGAAAATCGCAGCAAAATGAGCTAGAACTCGTGCTTGAGCTGAATAATGGTGTTTGTGGGAGGAAGGAGTGTGTGGGTGCAGGAATAAGTGGAGGAGGGCCACCATGGGCCCACGAGGCAGGGGCGTGCCCAGGGGGGTAGGGCGCGCCCTCCACCCTCGTGGCCAGGTGGATGCCCCCCTGCTGTGTTCTCAGTGCCAAATATTTTCAAATATTCCAGAAAAAAATCATATTTAAATTTCAGGGCATTTGTAGAACTTTTATTTTCGGGGTATTTTTATATTGCACATATAATTCAAATAACAAACATAAAATACTATTTTTACTTTATTGAAACTAAATAACAGAAAGTAAAAAGAGGGTACAGAGAGTTGTGTTTTCTAACTTCATCCATCTCATGATCATCAAAAGGAATCCATTAACAAGGTTGATCAAGTCTTGTTAACAACTCATTCTGAATAACATGGAACCGGAGAGTTTTCAAATAACACTAGGTTACCTCAACGGGGATATTCACATCCCCAGCAATAAGAATATCATATTTCTTCTTGACAGTAGGAAGAGGAAATTCAAAACCTCCAAAAATAATCGATGGAATTTTTCCAATAGAATTGATACTGTGAACTTGAGGTTGTTTCCTCGGAAAGTGTACCGTATGGTCATTACCATTAACATGAAAAGTGACATTGCCTTTGGTGCAATCAATAACAGCTCCTGCAGTATTCAAAAAGGGTCTTCCAAGAATAATAGACATACTATCGTCCTCGGGAATATCGAGAATAACAAAGTCTGTTAAAACAGTAACGTTTGCAACCACAACAGGCACATCCTCGCAAATATCATCATGTATAACAGTTGATTTATCAGCCATTGGCAAAGATATTTCAGTAGGTGTCAACTTATTCAAATCAAGTCTATGATATAAAGAAAGAGGAACACTAACACCGGCTCCAAGATCACATAAAGCAGTTTTAACATAGTTTCTTTTAATGGAGCATGGTATAGTGGGTACTCCTGGATCTCCCAACTTCTTAGGTATTCCGCCCTTAAAAGTATAATTAGCAAGCATGGTGGAAATTTTAGCTTCCGATATCTTTCTTTTATTTGTAACAATTTCTTTCATATACTTAGCATAAGGATTCATTTTGAGCATATCAGTTAATCGCATACGCAAAAATATAGGTCTAATCATTTCAGCAAAGCGCTCAAAATCCTCATCATCCTTTTTCTTGGATGGTTTGGGAGGAAAAGGCATGGGTTTCTGAACCCAAGGCTCTCTTTCCTTACCATGTTTCCTAGCAACAAAGTATTTCTTATCATAACATTGATTCTTTGATTGCGGGTTATCAAGATCAACAACAGGTTCAATTTCTATATCATTATCATTACTAGGTTGAGCATCAACATGAACATTATCATTTACATTATCACTAGTTTCATATTCATTACCAGATTGTGTTTCAGCATCAGAAATAGGAATATCATTTGGATTCTCAGGTGTTTCAGCAATAGGTTCACTAGGAGCATGCAAAGTCCTATCATTTTTATTTTTCTTCCTTTTAGAAGGACTAGGTGCATCTATATTATTTCTCTGAGAATCTTGCTCAATTCTCTTAGGGTGGCCTTCAGGATACAAAGGCTCATGAGTCATTTTACCAGTTCTAGTAGCCACTCTAACAACATAGTCCTTATTCTTACTATTCAATTCACTGAGCAAATCATTTTGAGCCTTAAGTACTTGTTCTACTTGAGTGGTAACCATAGAAGCATGTTTATTAATAAGTTTAAGTTCACCTTTGACATTAGCCATATAATCACCCAAGTGTTCAAGCATATCAGCACTGCATTTTAATTCTCTACCAAAATAAGCATTGAAGTCTCCTTGCTTAACCATAAATTTATCAAACTCATCTAAGCATGGGCTAGCAAACTTGGTGAATGGGATTTCAGCTTTATCATATCTATAGAGAGAATTTACCTTTACTACCTGTGTCGGGTTATCAAGACCATGTGTTTCTTCAATATGTGATGGATTAAAACCATATATTTCTTCAATAGGCGGTAAATTAAGACCATGTATTTCTTCAATATGAGGTAAATTCTTAACATCTTCAGCTTTAATACCCTTTTCTTTCATGGATTTCTTTGCCTCTTGCATATCTTCAGGACTGAGAAATAGAACACCCCTATTCTTCGGAGTTGGTTTAGGAATAGCCTTAGGGGCTGACTCAGGAAGTGTCCAATTATTTTCATTTGTCAACATATTATTCAATAAAATTTCAGATTCATCCGGTGTTCTTTCCCTAAAAACAGAACTAGCACAACTATCCAGGTAATCTTTGGAAGCATCGGTTAGTCCATTATAAAAGATATCAAGTATTACATTTTTCTTAAGAGGGTGATCAGGCAAAGCATTAAGTAATTGGAGAAGCCTCCCCAAGCTTGTGGGAGACTCTCTTCTTCAATTTGCACAAAATTATATATATCCCTTAAGGCAGCTTGTTTCTTATGAGCAGGGAAATATTTAGCAGAGAAGTAATAAATCATATCCTGGGGACTACGCACACAACTAGGATCAAGAGAATTAAACCATATCTTAGCGTCACCCTTTAATGAGAACGGAAATATTTTAGGGATATAAAAGTAGCGAGTTCTCTCATCATTAGTGAACAGGGTAGCTATATCATTTAATTTAGTAAGATGTGCCACAACAGTTTTAGATTCATAGGCATAAAAAGGATCAGATTCAACCAAAGTAATTATATCATGATCAATAGAGAATTCATAATCCTTATCAGTAACAAAGATAGGTGAAGTAGCAAAAGCAGGATCATATTTCATTCTAGCATTCAGAGTTTTTTGTTTAAGCTTAGCTAATAATTTCTTAAGATCACTTCTATCATTGCAAGCAAGAAAGTCTCTTTTAGTTTCTTCATCCATAACATAGCCCTCAGGCATAACAAGTAATTCATATTTATTAGGAGAGCCTTCATAATCACTTTCATTAGTATTATCAGTTTCAATAATTTCATTCTCTCTAGCCCTAGCAAGTTGTTCATCAAGAAATTCACCGAGTGGCATAGTAGTATCAGGCATAGAAGTAGTTTCATCATAAGTATCATGCATAGCAGAAGTGACATCATCAACCATATGCGACATATCAGAATCAATAGCAGAAGCATGTTTAGGTGTCGCAAGCTTACTCAAAATAGAAGGTGAATCAAGTGCAGAGCTAGATTGCAGTTACTTACCTCCCCTCGTAGTTGAGGGATAAATCTTGGTTTTTAGATCTCTCAATTCTTCATAAGGATAAGCAGATATAAATCCCAAGTGACTCAAAGAATAGAGCTATGCTCCCCGGCAACGGCGCCAGAAAATAGTCTTGATAACCCACAAGTATAGGGGATCGCAATAGTTTTTGAGGGTAGAGTATTCAACCCAAATTTATTGATTCGACACAAGGGGAGCCAAAGAATATTCTCAAGTATTAGCAGCTGAGTTGTCAATTCAACCACACCTGGAAACTTAATATCTGTAGTAGGGTATTTAGTAGCAAAGTAATATGATAGTAGTGGTAATGGTAGCAAAAGGTAACGATAGCAAAAGTAATGTTTTTGGTATTTTGTAATGATTGTAACAATAGCAACGGAAAAGTAAATAAGTGAAGAACAATATATGAAAAGCTCGTAGGAAATGGATCGGTGATAGAGAATTATGCCGGATGTGGTTCATCATGTAACAGTCATAACCTAGGGTGACACAGAACTAGCTCCAATTCATCCATGTAATGTAGGCATGTATTCCGAATATAGTCATACGTGCTTATGGAAAAGAACTTGCATGACATCTTTTGTCCTACCCTGCTGTGGCAGCGGAGTCCTAATGGAAACTAAGGGATATTAAGGCCCCCTTTTAATAGAGTACGGACCAAAGCATTAACACATAGTGAATACATGAACTCCTCAAACTACGGTCATCACCGGAAGTGGTCCCGATTATTGTCACTTCGGGGTTGCCGGATCATAACACATAGTAGGTGACTATAGACTTGCAATATAGGATCAAGAACTCTCATATATTGATGAAAACATAATAGGTTCAGATCTGAAATCATGGAACTCGGGCCCTAGTGACAAGCATTAAGCATACCAAAGTCATAGCAACATCAATCTGAGAACATAGTGGATACTAGGGATCAAACCCTAACAAAACTAACTCGATTACATGATAAATCTCATCCAACCTATCACCGTCCAGCAAGCCTATGATGGAATTACTCACGCACGACAGTGAGCATCATGAAATTGGTGATGGAGGATGGTTGATGATGACGATGGCGACGGATTCCCCTCTCCGGAGCCCCGAACGGACTCTAGATCAGCCCTCCCGAGAGAGTTTAGGGCTTGGCGGCGGCTCCGTATCGTAAAACACAATGAATCTTTTTCCCTTTATTTTTTCTCTCTGAACATGAATATATAGAGTTGGAGTTGAGGTCGGAGGAGCTCCAGGGGGCCCACGAGGTAGGGGGCGCGCCTCCCACCCTCGTGGCTAGGGTGTGGGCCCCTGGTCTTGATCTTTTGTCACTATTTTTTATTATTTCCAAAAATCATCTCCGTGAAGTTTCAGGTCATTCCGAGAACTTTTGTTTCTGCACATAAATAACACCATGGCAATTCTGCTGAAAACAGCGTCAGTCCGGGGTAGTTCCATTCAAATCATGCAAGTTAGAGTCCAAAACAAGGGCAAAAGTGTTTTGAAAAGTAGAGACGACGGAGACGTATCAACACGCCCCCTATGCCTACAAGTATTTAGATGTGAGATGCAAACACCACACATTACCACAAATTCAAATAAAATGTGAGATATAGTATTGTTTAGATTTTTTGATATTTAGTTGTAAGCTGCAAATTCCACACATTACCACAAATTCAAATAAAATGTGAGATTGTTCGATGTATAGTATGGTTTAGATTGTTCGACATTTAGCTATGAGTTGCAAACGCCATGCATCATCACATTATGGTATAACATGTGCAAATCCACAACACGCGTATCACCGCTATATTCATGCATGCGTATGTTTAAAACACTATGATCTCCTATTCAAATATATGAATCCACTTTCATATCAAATTATGATCTTTGTTAGTCTCTTACACCCACACAATCCTCTAACCTTTGTAGCTACCACTAACTTTCTCGTGTGCATGCACACGCCCTCCTCGCCTTCCCCCTCCCTCAGCATTCTATCCATCGCGCACATTCATTTTTTTTCTTTAGGTCGTTCTCCCACGGTCTCCACAACTCCTTTCCGACACACACCGATCGATAAACCTCTCCAGCGATGTCTACGTACAACATACACACGCACCTTCAATCTCCTGCTTTATGTGTCCTTGCCTCGTGTCTCTCATATGGTCCCACACACATGTAAACTCTCGCCCCTCTTTTCATCGGTCACACAACCGCACACTCCTGCCCCTATCTAGCTAGTAGATGGGCTTCTTGCACCACCTCCTAGCTCCATTCTCTCTGTCTATCCATCTCGTCGAGCCTTATTTGCCTCTAACAAATGGACGTACACCGACCGATCTCCCGCTATAAATATAGCTAGCTAGGTCCTTATAACTCGTTTTCCCCACGCGTCGATCGATCTACCTCATTAGTTATGTCTCTCCCTTCCTCCGACAAACAACAATTGATCTACCGATCTAGTTAGGTTTGCTTACCAAACACATGGTTCCCCTTCATCATCCATGGATGTGTCCCGACAGATCTATCACGCACAGGCACACACAGAAACACATCCCCACTCTTATTGATAATATTGTAGTTCCACCCTCAGTTTGTCTAGTAGGCCTCTCCCACCATCTTCGATAAGCAACTCCATCACCCATCCAGCACTCTACCCCTCTCCCTCCCTCTCTTTCTCCTTTCTCTCTCTGTCCCATCCTATTTCCCGTCCTTCAGTTATGTATGGATGTCGACCGATCTCCCTCAAGACATAGCTGGGTCTCTCCTTCTCAACACATATATGAGTCATTCTACCTCTATAGTTAGGCATCTACCTACCCCTCCCCCACCCCATCCCCCCCCCACACACCGATACATAGAGCGCTCTAGTCATGTCTCCCTGCTACACACAAACTTGACCTATGCCCTCTGACGTTCCGGTAGCTAGGTCAGTCGCCCTATATCTTTGACTTGCACACACACACAATTTTGATGCCTCTCTTCATGGATCTCGCACCCACCCACTTGATCCTCTCTTCGACTCTATCGATGTCTATGACCCCTCCCTCTCTTCTCGTGGATCGCCCGACCCTCTATATATGATATGGACATGCCTCCATTTCACACACATTGCATGCAAAAATTTGTTTCAGATGTCATCAACACATATTCCCACAAATACATTCACGAAATCAACCTCCCCCCAAAACAAAAAACACTCACGAGCGCACAAGCCATTTGTCTAGATTTGTATCTCTCACACACACCCACGTAGGTGGGGGACGTGCACGAAGAGAAGAGGTGCACACACGACGCACGTATTCCCGTCTCTTTCCCAACCACACCCGCATGGGTACACGGTGGAGCTCATTTCTATACAAAAAGGTAGCCCACGTGGAAATTTGACACGTGTACTGATTGTCCAATAGATGGAGGGAGGATCGTCTACCACGGGTGAACAAACAAATTGCGACTTGACGCGTTATGTTAAAAAGAGGCAAACCATGTGGGGCCTACCTTAGAGGCAAGGCTCTATACACTGGAGTACTTTTGATGTGTCCCGTCAACTCGTAGAACAAGGAGAATCTTGCTTGTACGCCGTCTCCCCCGCCCACGGGCGCGGTGGCTCGCAGGATGAGGTGAAGCTTGCTTACTACGCCTTACGCCCGCTCCCTCGCCCACGCGCGCGGTGGCTCGCAGGACGAGGAGAAAATTTTACTAGTACTCCCTCCGTTTACTCCTTGTCCCTACCTTGGTTAGAGAGATTATCATATTGTTTGGAATATATGTCCTTTAGTAGATTTCAATATGAACTACTAGTACATACTCCAAACACTGATGTATATAGACGTATTTTAGAGTGTAGATTCACTCATTTTGCTCCGTATGTAGTCCATATTGAAACGGACGTAATAGTACGCACTCTCCCTCGCCCCTCGACCCTCACCACGTGGTGGACGTGCAGCAATTCATTCAGTCTCATATAGCCAGAACGATATATACTGCGGTACCATTATTGCTCGACTTCCCGAAGAGCCGACGAGCCAATCGCAAGGTTAATAGTTTGGAGATGCCAAGCGCAAGGTTTATAGGAGAACGAGTAGTAGGTGCCGCGTCATTTATAAATAAAGTTGTAGTGTGAGGTGGGCCATGTAATCACTGAGCCTGCGTGTTTTGACTGCTCTTGCACTCCTCCGCCGTAAGAATGGAGAAAATTGTAATCTAGTAGTACCTCCTTTCGCCGAAAGCATGGGACATCCAGCTGTCCTACCACCTCAGTAATAATGACCAATGAGCCGTCAAATCACATAGACCCGGCAGTAAGTTGGACGGATGAAGCAACCATCACTCTTGAATCCGCTTCTCCCTTCAACACAGGCGCCAGTGAGAGGTCGCGTCCCCTCTGCCCGGGCATGAATGCGGCATCGATTCTTTGGAGCGACGCTGACCGTTTCGGGCGGGAAGCGCGCGGAGGCGATGGAGGGGCTTTGGGTGGGCCAGGCTGGTCAGAGCGGGCGTGGCCGCTGTCCTCCTGTCCCTACCGGACCCCCGGAAATGATAGGATGCACCGACTCTCGCGGCTAAAATCGTACACTACACACCACCTCTCTGTAGGAGTAGGTCGACCTGTCGCTCTCTCTAACACACACATGATGTTAAACACATGCACGCACACGCACACGCACACACTGGTTCATAGAATAGGAAAATCCTGCGAGTGCGAAGCCACAGGAAGTGAGATACAAATGGGGTACGTACAAGAAGAGAAGAGGTGACGAATATTCCATCAAACCTGGACTGAGGAGTAGTAGTCCCTCCGTCTAGGTGTTAAGTCATCCTACAGAAATCAGATATTCCCAAAATGTTTAGGCGTCGTCCATTAACTTCACATCTCAATCTCGTCCTGGCCTCATTGCTAGCGAGCATTTGGATCCTTAGCAAGAACAACTTATAGCATAGCCGGGCAAGGTTAGGCGTTTGGAACTGTTAAAATATGTTAGCTTTTGTGGGCCAGCTAGCTTGGGTGGCCTAGAAAAACCTTGCTAGCTCAGGAGAGCCAGGTCGGCTCGCTTCCGACGGCAAACCTCGCGTAGTAGTAACATAGACTAGTAACATATGCATGTTGTACTAGTCCAAGTTACTCACCACTATGACCAGCCTAAGCAATGTAACCAAACGCTCCTTACTCTGCCTTGTTATCTCCCCCAGAAACCCAATGCATGGAGCACAACTACACGTTGATCAGTCAAGAAATCAAAGTCGGCTTGCATGTGAGTTAATATGTGGCCCTGCATGGTAGCTAAAATGGCATCTCTTAGTTTGGATTAATTGTTGCGTTTAGAGACAGAAATCAGGGCTTTGATTGGAGGAATGACCAGTCAAGTTTCTCCTTCTCCTCCAATCTACTTGCACCTTGGTCCCGCTGCACCTTCTAACGTGACTTATTACACCTAGACGGAGGGAGTCGTACGAGATATGGTGGCACACTGACTTAGGTCGAATACAAGTGCCCAAAATTGTGTGCATGTTATAATAAGGATTCACTTAAAATAGTACGTGAGCAAACAGAGGATCAATTGGACAGTGTTCCCGAGCAGTAGCGAGATGTGTGAGGTAAGATACACCGCTGGCGCTTTTAATTTTTCTTATTAATTTGTTTGTTTCACCCTCTGACTGGTGGGACCCAACGTACTACGTGGAGAGAGGTAAGGTGACTAAGGCTGCATTATTTCTGCACCACTATGGATAGTCTTACCACCAAAGCCACATGACACGATTATGATTTAAATCCCAATGACTCCCACACACACACACAAAAACACAGCATGCTTGTCACACGAATGCAGGAATGTATAAAAGGTTATTTTCCTCTCGTTGAACATAACAGAAGGGTTGTGTAGCTGGTTAGCCTGTTCGCTCATCAAACTTGAGGTCTCGGGTTTGATAACTACACTTGAGCATAATTCGTGCCAGGAGGATTCTTTGACTGGTCAAAATGGATGGATACCGAGCTATACGATCTTGTAGTGACCGAATAATCACCTCATCACGTATAAGCTGTAGCCTCGGCGCTTGTTTTCTAGGGTTCGCACTCTTCACACTCTCTCCAGTATATATATACATGTTGGAGTCTCAGCTCTTGTAGTTGCTCTCTTCACACTCTCTCACCCTCTCCAGATCTAAACAAGACTTCGTTGGCCTCTCTCTCTCCCCTCACTGCTGGTCTGCTTGTAGTTGCTCTCTTCAAACTCTCTCACCCTCTCCAGATCTAAACAAGACTTCGTTAGCCTCTCTCTCCCCTCACTGCTGATCAAAGAGCCGGCAGGATCCGTCCGCCGGGAAGGGAAGGAGGCTTAACGTTGTGTCCCTCGGCGAGGGAGGGAATCCACTACCGTCGCAGATGTTCACTTTCACCCAGCGGCGGCGCGGGAGGGCCTCCGACCCCTTCTTCTTCGCCGCCGTACATAGTGCGGGTCGAACGGCCTCCGGTCGCCCACCAAACCACACCCCAAGAACCTTAAGGTATAATTTACTTATTCCGCATGCAGTGCTCTAGCTGCATGTGGGGGTTTTCCGCTTCTACACTCGAATCTAGGTGTTGGATCAAACAGGAAAGTAGTGGGGAAAGTTGTATACCATGAATCTAGGACGTGGTTCAAAGAGGAAAGGACTGGGGGAAAGTAGTGGGAAAAGTTGTATAGCATGAATCTAGGACGTGGTTCAAAAAGGAAAGGAAGGGGAAAGTAGTGGGGAAAGTTGTATCGCATGAATCTAAGACGTGGTTCAAAGAGGACATGAATGGGGAAAAGTAGTGGGGAAAGTTGTATAGCATAAATCTAGGACGTGGTTCACAGAGGAAAGGAAGTGGGGAAAGTACTAGTACAGACTGGCTATCCAACACCTACGTTGGTCGAAAAGGCAAAACAATGACAAACGCAGTATGCACATCTGTAACAAACTGATCTTTTGTTTTGGGGAACAAGGGTGTAGAGTTTGAGCAGGACTAGATTTGCTGCGCTCACATAGGGAAAGGTGTCTAAAGATAACAAAACTGGGACCAACACAAATATGCTCCTTGGTTGTTTGTTCTTTGTTGCAACAGACTATGCATCACCCCAGTACATCGGTAGATGCACATGGTGCTGGTGCGTCCACTGTCCCGTGCAACTCTTTAGTTGTTGTTAATCTAAGGCCCTATTTGGTTAAAAACTCCCTAGTCCCTACCTGCTTGGTTCCAGGGACTAAACATGGACTAGAGGTTATTAAATGACATGCTAAAAGACCATGTTACCCCTAGTAATGAACTAATAGAGACAAGGTGCGATGTGTGGTAGGGGCAACTATTGGAAAAAGTCCTAAAAAGACTCTCCCTCGAGGTCTTCTTTCTTTACTCCCAAATGCCCACTTTTAGTCCCTAAAAGTCCCTCCTGTTTGGTTTAGATGGGACTGACACGGAGTCTTTTTAGTCCCTCCACCAAAATGTCCATGTAAACAAGCACCCTCTAATAATGTCGCTAGAAAATTGATGCAATGCCACTGTTAAAAGAAAATTGCATGTTCAACGAATTTTATTGTTAATATAATCTCTCTGTTAATATTAATCAATGCCACCATTTGAGAAATGCTACTATCTTGCTTTCTATCCCATTTAGATAAGGTAGATGCTTCTTTTTGTTGGCTTCTATGTCATCCACCGTTACTGACCACTAGTTGTTTCCTTTGCACCTCTGTGTAAACAGGGTTATCTACTTCACCTCGTTGCCATTGTGACCTTTTGTTGCACTACAAAAAACACTTTTGTTTTAAGAGTGTTTTGTGAAGTTCAACCAAAGTGTCACAACGACAACGTTGCTTGATTGCTTGATCTTAGTGGAACTGCACAAGAGGAGATCTTACTTCCTATCCGTGTTGGCAAATTTGGTTCAGATCTTCTTCTTGTGAGTTGTTTGAATTCCGCGTCATGAGAGGTCAGTACTAGCCTTCTTTCACATGATTTTGTAGTGTGCTTTCATATGTTGTGCTACTTGTACGGTAATGTTGCTTGATTTTAGTGAACTACACAAATGGAGACAAGACTTCCAATCTGTATGTACACCGCAATATCCCATTGAGGTAAGATAAGGATATTTCACAACTGTTGGCCTGTATTTTGCCACTTTCATCAGAAAATTAATGTCATTGTTTAGTTCTATACTTGTGCAACCTAATTGACATGCCAAATCTTACATTGAAGGCGAAGCTTGTCTGTTATTGAACCAAGTGATGAAGGGGAAGAACAAGAGGAAGAGAAACAAAAATCAACTCCTGGTGTTGTAATGAAGCACTGGAACTGTGATGACACAAGTAATGATATAGTTTTGCATCTTAATTTATTGCTATGGCTGGAACGAGCAATTGTTTTGCCACTGATTTGATGCCACTCTTAATGTAATACGTAATTATCTCTACTTGTGCAAACAGGGATCTTCTTTGAAGATACCATATATTTTAGTGGAACTACACAAGAAGACGTTGGAAACATTAATCTAATTGAGGAGTATATAGTAAGCATGGCCACCATAGTAGATAGCAACAGATGGTTCCGGAGAAGTACTTCATCTGTATGCTCTACACAATAAGCCTCCTGACAAAGGTTGGTACTCGCCCACTGATTTCATCCATATGATTGAGCTTTGTCATCTCTATTGGTGTTGTGCTACTGTTTAGATATTGTCATCAAAAATTGGTATTGTCCTTGAGAAGTGCTTCATCTGTGTTGTTTTAAATATTTCCTTTCCTTTTTTCGAGCAAATAGGGATGCTAGCATTTTGTTATCCTCTTGTCTTTGCACAACAGGATCCTCCTCCTCTGAAGAAGAATATGGAGTACGTGAAGTGACTAGTTCCGATTATGCTAGGATGAAGAAGCCCTGCCTATATTCTCATCAGAAGGAGCAGTTGAAGGATGGTTACATTACCCCCCACAAGACCAAACTAACTTCAGCTTAGAAGGACTGACAAATCTCCATTTTCTTGCTGTGATGCGCCAGTACAATGTTGTTCTAGGATTCTTTCCGGTGAGTTCCATTTTTCTAAAGGTGTGCTCTACATGGACCATGTAGGTGCCTTTTAAACTGTCAATTCATAGTACAGTTTGCTTTATACTAATCACTTTTTTGTATTTGTGCAAACAGGGGTGCTCAGCTTGATTTCAATGGTAACTGCACAAAATGTTCATGAATACATCAAATCATTCATTTCCACCACAAGAAAGGAGGTGCCGATAAGGTCAAGGTGTTGCAACATATAAGGGCGAAATCATACAAGCTACGCGCGAATTTGGTTGATTTTGGTGGAACTGCACAAAAAGAACAACTGGTTTATTTAGCACGAGGTGCCATGTCAATGTCCGAACTGATGGCAAACCCTGCCCATTCTGAAATCGTAGGCATTTGATATTTTGGAATGGGAAAACCTTGTCAAATTTTGCTCATTGATTTTAGCAAGAAGACATGCGTTTGATATTTTCGAATGGGACGCCCTTTGCTGTCAGCAGCGTCGATTCATTTTTTCTTTATTCTTTCGTTGTGAAGTAAATATTGGCTCTGACATGTGAATCGCTGAGATGCATAATCATCGATTGTTTTAAATGTTCTCTATGAATTGCCAGGCCTGTGTGTTTGATTGCAATGTACAGGAACGCTAAAAAGCTGCTCAAACTCTTTGTACTCCTTTTGACTTCACACATTGTGAAAGTGCATACTTTTTTATATAAGATTGGTCAAAGTAGAGATACTTTGATTGCAGACAAAACTTGTATGTAGACTAGAAAGGACCGGAGGGAGTACATGTGAAACTGCTGCAAATGAGGTGATCACCCTGGGAATAATGCTAGTACATATTGTTTCGCATGTTCATCCAATGCCAGTGATACAAGAATTCGAACTAATCGAAATGAATTCATTCATACACGTTCAGATTCATATAAACATGCTGGATTTCATTACATTTCATACATTCTTCAACTAAAAAGGGGTGCGCTAGAGGTATAAGTAATTAACCGAAGCTACCCACCTGTGTACGGCTGAGCCGAACAGAAGCTTCAGTGACTTAACTATAGGTGCAGTTGTGTAACTGACATGTGGCCCAGATGCCTGTTGGGCCCACGTGTCAGTCAGCCAACTGCACCAGCAGTTAAGTAGAAGCAGCGTCCTTCTCCAACATAGCTCTCCGACTCCACGTCGCCGCCAAGAAGCTAACCGACCGTCAGTGGTCAACCCGCCTAGCTTGTCATAGCGATTAGGGCAACTAGGAGCCCAATGATCAGGATCCCCACATGACAAACACCTTTCTTCTTGTCATTCTTCTTCTTGAAGTTCGTGTGTTGCACAGCCTTGTTCTTCCCATCAAACTTTGCTTTACCATCAAACTTTGCTTTACCATCAAACTTGCCCTTGTTCTTGAACTTGTGGGGTTGGAAGTTCTTCTTCTATACCAGATTGGACTAGATCCTCCCTCAATTCCTCGAGCACGTGTGTCCTTTGCTCTCGCCTTTTCTTCCACATCAAGAGTGCCAATGAGATCCATGAAGGAGGAAGCTTAGTGATGATACCTCCGGCAACAAACTTTTCCGGTAGCATACAACTGAAGTGCTCAAGTTCTCTAGCAAATGACTATATCTCATGAGCTTGCTCAACCACGGAGCGCTCTTCAATCATCCTGTAATCATAGAATTGCTCCATGATGTACAACTCAGTGCCAGCAACCGGAGGGTAACAGCGGTGGCCTTACTTGGAACCGAGTAGCGGCGACCTACCATGTTCTACTCTTCCTCGTTTTCTGTGTGGCGCGGCCTCGTTGGCAGTGGGGCGGGGCCTCGGCGGAGCCGGCGATGTCCTCTATCTCATTGCCGGCGGGCGGCGCCTCGGTGGAGCGGTGGAAATCCTCCCTCTCGTTGCCGGCAGGGTGGGGCCTCGGCGGAGCTGGCGGTGTCCTTTGCCTCATTGTTGGTGCCGCGGGGCCTCGGCGGAGCAGGGCCTCGTCGATGCCAGCGGAGCAGGGACTCATCGGCACCGGCATTGTCCTCTGCCTCGTCCTCGGTCTCGCCAAACAGCGCCTTGCCCGCTTCATCGCCCTCTCTGTAGGCGGCCGCAGCCTCCGCCACCCGCATGCGGTACCGTCAGCGCTCGAGGCGGTCCTCGCAGGCGGAGCGGTACGAGTCGAGCAGCGCCTCCTGCTCCGCCCACTCTGCGGCGATCTGCTCCTCCGCCTGCAGGTGCTCCTGGAGGAGATGGTGGTTGTAGGCGGCGTCGGCCTGCGCCTCACGGAACTGCTCCTCATGCTTCTGCCTCACCATGTCCATATATTGGGCATAGGCCTCGTCGATGGTCATGGTGCAATACACCAGCGAGGATGGCGTGGAGGAGGGGGTTGGCGCCGGATCGTCGACTACCATGTTCTCCATTGGGACGTCGTCGTCCTCCGGCTGCCTGTTGGACAGCTAGTCGGCAGCATTGGCTGCCATCTACTTGTGGTCCGCCGTCGGCCCTTCCTGAAGAGCGCTAGAGCGTGAGGAAGCCATGGTGGGCAGTAGTGGTGTGGACAGGAGAATAGGAACGGATGCGGATGACGGCGGCTATGGCCGGCGCAGCAGTTTATATAGCAATGGTGGGCGGCGGAGGGATGGACGTGTGGCGCCGGAGTAGCCGCCTTGGCAACCGTGTATCATTAATATGGGCAGCAGAAGGACGGACAGACGGCACTTGTGTCGTTTTAAGGCAGAGCAATCACATGCACCGGGAAGCGGGGCAGGCGGCACTGACCATTTCGGGCGGAAAGCGCGCATGGGCGAGGGAGGCGGTATGGGTGGGCCAGGGCAGTCAGACTCGTGATTGGGAGCGGGTCAGTCCAGCAGCCAAACATGTTGTCTCGCCAGCTACCTTGCCGAGCTGAGCGACAACAATCAGACGATGGACGTAGCTTCCGGCCAGGAGCCGACGCCACTGTCCAAGCCGGTTCATGCTGTGTTCACCATAGAGAAGGTGCAGCCGCACTTCGACGCCCTAATGGCAGAAGAGCTACCAGCACAGGAGGACCTGTGTTGCAACCTCCATCTCCTCAACAAGCACCGGTGAACAAGCGAACGACAATGTCGTCGCGAACATATGGCCCTATGATCCTGTCTTCTCGAATGAGCAGCGGGTGCTGTATCAGACCATCCTTAGGGCCCGCGAGGCCCTCTCCGTCATCCTACAAGTTGTTGCGCTCACCGTGGCGCCGCCGTCTCGCGTTGTCAACATGGTCAACGGACATGAGGATGAGGAGATGACTTTACTTGGAGAGGATGACAGTGGGGACCCACCAGGGCCATAGCCGCACGTACGCAAGTGCCTCCTTATTAGTACATAAAACTATAATTTTTTGCTTCCTCCTGGTTTCCTGACATCATGGTCTCATGCCATTGTCAACCTATGTAGTCAATAAACGAGAGAATTGCACAAGAAGCGTCCGACAGCTGGGACCAAGCAGCTCGAGCAGTATTTGTGTTTTTGAGGTGTGAGCACTACAGAGTTTTTCTTGAGCGGTGTTTAGCCCAGATATTAATTTTTCTCCTCTGAACAACAACGAAAACATCGCTGCAGCTATTAACTGGGCGGGCTGTGGCCCGTCTAGCCCAGGCCAGATATCCAACCCAGATCTTAATTTTTTTCAAGCTGAAAATGGCTAGCCCAGCTATACTTTTTTTAGGAATACCCAGGCAAGGTCAAGTTGTTATTCTCCGCCCCGCTGGGCTGCAAATCTTTCCTAGGAGGGATGCATTAGGATTAACAAGAAAATGGGCTTTCGGAAATAATAAATGGGATGTAATTATAAAAACTGGGCAGTAACTATAAAAAATGCACCAAACACGTAATTACTTTATAAAATATTATTTTTGGATATTGAAAATTTTAATTTCATTAATTGTTGCGAGCGTAGTGTTTCGTTGGATTTTTACGTAATATAAAATTATATTGAAATTGTATTTAATCTGACTAGAAATTTTGGGATAAAACTATTTCGGATCCCATCAAAATGTGGGAAATTTTATTGAATTCTGTTTTGAACGGTGGTTGAAATGGGTTGTACTTTTAACAAATTGTAAATGGGTTGTAGTAAATTCAATTAGAATTCAGAAATTGGCTGCACATTCTTACAAATCTCAAATGGGCCATAAGTTCTCTGCCACACACTTGTGGCCTTACTAAGTTGACGCGTCCCCTCAAAAAAAAGACTTGACGCGTATGCAAGGCTTTGTCAACTTATAGTCAACACACGGTTCTAGCAGCAGTGGCCATTGGATGTCCATCCAACGGATGTCGTGCTTCTTCTTCAATCTCGGATATTCTAGCTTCACTCGCCCCAAAAATGATTCCTCCCCCTGACATCTGGGGCGCACCGTTTCGGAAGCTGACTTGTGGGCCTACTAAGTTGACGCTTACCAAGGGCTTTGTCAACTTAGTCAATATAAACGATTCTAGCTACAGTGACCGTACGATGTACATCCAACGACCATCGTGCATCTTCAACCTCTGGTCTTCTTGCTCCAGCCGCCCAAAGCAGCGCCAGTCGTGCCCCCTGCTCCTGCCTCCCATGGTCGGCTGTGCTTCCGCGCAGGCCTCACCGCCCCCTACTACTCCCACCGCTGGCCAGGGCATCCCTTCACTCACCCACACCCTCTATTCTGCAGCGATGGCAGCCTCACACCACAGCCGAACCAGTGAACCCTCGTACTCCTCTCCGCGTGGGCATCCATGGTCGCGTCTTTCCCGGCTCCGTGTCGTCCCCTTCCTAGGCCTCCTCGTCGTCCACCGCCTTGGTGCTCTCGGCGTGGCGTGGTCAACGTGGTCAAGGAACGACTTCCATCGGAAGAGTACTGTACGTGGAGAGGCTGACAGCTGGGTCCACGGTAGCCGCAAGGAAGTGCCTCCTTATTACGCGGAAAATAATTATTCCTCCATGTGACAGTAGGGACCCATCGGACGGGCCACTGTATTTGCCAAAAAAACGTTTCCCCCCTGACTGTTGGGACCCATCAGACATGCCAACGTATTTCGCGAAAAAAACGTTCCCCCCGCTGTCAGCTCGGACCCACCGGAGGTGCCTCCTTATTACGCACAAAAAAGTGAATACCCCCCTGCTAGTTGGGACCCACCTTGGTGGGAGGCTGACTTGTGGGCCTACTAAGTTGACGGGGACGGAGTGCTTTGTCAACTTAGTCAATATGAACGATTCTACCTCTAGTGACCGTACGATGTCCATCCAACGGCCATAGTGCTTCTTCAACCTATGGTCTTCTTGCTCTAGCCACCCAAAGCAGCGCCGGTCGTGTCGCATGCTCCTGCCTCCCGTGGCCGGCTGTGCTGCCGCAGAGGCCTCACCGCCCCCTACTATTCCCACCGCTGGCCAGGCCCTGCAGCGACGGCAGCCTCACACCGCAGCCAAACCAGTGAACCCTCGTACTCCTCTCCGTGCGGCTTCCACTGCAGCGTCTTCCCCGGCTCCGCGTAGTCCCCTTCCTAGGCCCCGCCGTCATCCACCGCCCTGGTCCTCTCAGCGCGGCGTGGTCAACATGATCAAGGAACGACTTCCATCGAAAGAGTACTGTACGTGGAGAGGCTGACAGTTGGGTCCACGGCGGCTGCAAGGAAGTGCCTCCTTATTACACGCAAAATAATTATTCCTCCACCTGACAGCAGGGACCCACCAGACGGCAACTGTATTTCGCGAAAAAAATGTTTCCCCATGACTGTTGGGACCTACCAGCTACATCTTCGCATGCAAGGAAGTGCGTCTGGGCAAAAAAACGATTCGCCCCCCTGACTGCTAGGACCCACCAGCTACATCTTCGCACGCAAGGAAGTGCCTCACAGTCGGGACTCACCTGGTTGAAGTGTACATAGCGTTGTCATTCTGGTCGCGAACGTGTACGTACATACTGGTCGATGTAGAGGCGTGCACGTGTCGTAGTAGAGGCGCACACGTAGCATGTACACGTACGTACAACGGCCAGTGTGCAAGAAAGAAAATACGGCCACGTACGTACATACAGGCAGGGTCTCGAACGCCTACTCGCGCATACGTACGACCAAGGCTCGTGTACATGCCTGGGTCGAAATGGAGAAAATGCGTCATCGTCGTGTTCATGGGGAGCCAACTGGCTGGGTTGGAACGGAATGCGTCGTCGTGTTCATCGGGAGGGCTTGGACGGAACAGCCGATGGAAACGAGGCCTGGTGTGCCGTAGAACGGAGGAAACGGCCTTGTGTTCGACCGGACACGATCGAAACAGGATCCTGTTCATCGGGAGGGGTCCGGCGTACCGCAAAACAGAGGAAACGGACCTCCTACGATCGAAATGGGGGTCCTGTTGATCAGGAGGGGTGTGGCGTACCGCAAAACGGAGGAAACAGACTTGTGTTGGAGCGCTACGGTCGAAACGGGGGTCCTGTTCATCAGGAGTGGTGCGGCGTACCGCAAAACGGGACTCCACGGGATACTGTTCATCTCCACGGTCGACCCCCTCCAGCCTCCACAGGCTACTGTTCATCCACCGTCGACCTCCTCTAGCCTCCACCTGCGACTGTTCATCCACGGGCTCCTGTTCATCCAGCCTCCACCATGCGCTACTCTGCTGGCTATTGTTCAACCAGCCCTCTCCACGGGCTCCTGTTCAACCACCCCTCCATGGGCTACTGTTCATCCAGCCCTCCATGGGGTGGTCCTGTTCATCCTGCCCTCCACGGGGTCCTGTTCATCCAGCCCCAATCGGCTCGATCGATCGGGGTCCTGTTCATCCAGAGGCAACACCACGGGTTCCTGTTCATCCACCCCCACCGGGAACTGTACATCCAAACCCCCCCCAGCAATGCTCACTGTTCATCCAGAGGCAACATCGATCAGCTTCAGTTAGCAGCAGTAGCGAAGGAATCGCTCGATCGGGTTCAGTTAACAGCCATCGATCGATCGCTCGGTTTCAGTAACGCGTAGCCTGCAGTGCAATCGCTCGGGTTCAGTTAGAGACCAACGCCTCGCTCGGGTTCAGTTAGAGCCCAACGCCTCACACCCATGCACGTGCGTGTACAAGAGAAATGCGCATTGCTCGGCCCCGACCACCCACCATAACCGGGAACACCCCGATATTTTCCTCGCCCTTGCTTCTACCATGGTTTTTTCTGTCATGGACGGCCCAAAGAATGTCATGCAGCTGCGTCTTCGGCCCATCCAGGACGAAAAGCCCATTTTCTGTCATGATTTTTTGTCATAGAAGTAGGACCCCACCACATCTATGACGATACCGGGTTTTGTCACAATTATCATCATAGAAGTGTCATAAGTATGACAGAAAAAAAATTGTTCGGCCCAAAATGTCACAGATGTGTCTTCTTTTTATAGTGATAGCACAATAAATGAGAGAGGTCTAGAGAGAGAGACGAATATGATGTCACGGCGAGAGATGCCCTTGAGTGTGTATATGCAAGGGGGGAGGGGATAGAGGCACGAGGAGAATTTTTTTTGTGTGGTGTCTGTGTTGGTATGTGTGGGTGTGAGAAGATAACGAGACCTGCGGGCAAAGGGTGTGTCACCGCGTGAGGTCCAGTGGGCCAAGGTGAGGCCCTTGGTTCGGTTCCATCCTGCGCCACATTGGTCGGCCCATGACGCATTTAGGGAGACCCATGGATGACTAGTCGTACAAGACAAAGATAGCAGAATCGTGAAGGACTCTGTTTCCACTGACAAAGCCGGCTAGGATTTGTAACCCTAGGTCCTCGGACTAAGGTAACCCCATATCTCTGATATTACTATTCATCAAACCTAACTTTAAGGGGCATCCTACAAAATGCTTTGCTAGAATCATACTCGTTGATTAGGAAGAGAGGTGTGAGACAATGCATGAGAGATAGGCCTAAAGATAATGTGCATATGGGAGACACGTAGGCAGGTCTATGTATATAGAAAGAGTCGATGGGGATTGTGCGTGTGTATGCTTGTGAGAGGAAGAGTGCTTGTGATAAAGGTTAGTGAAAATAGTCGTGAATGGTTACGAGAGGGAGGGAGGGTTATATCGAGAGCATGTCTGCGAGAAAGACACCTCGGGAGAGAGTGTGTGAGCATGTGTGATAGACCACCGATTGAGAGTGAAACTACACGTAAAAGACTGATGTACACATTGATTAAAAATATAAATTGTATCCAAATATTAGGATGGGATCATGATATTTCCAATTCACGTAAGGAACGGTCATTGATCCATCAGACATCTAGATTCTATCAAATTTGAGCATGTCTATGTTATTATCGACAGAATTGATCCACATAGTTAATATTTTGAACTCCAGACAATGCATCACTTTAGCAATCGAATATAAACATGAGTATAGTTCATGATGTGTGTGTAAAGCACATTATACATACGAAAGTTACACAACGAACATTATAAATAGCTAGCTATGAACTAGCATACATTTGATTTCAACTTAAGGTGGTTTAAAAAATTCAAATTCAACATGAAGTCCATTCAATTATTTAAATTTGATATCATGGCATTTGTAAATCATACCTAAATTATGCGGGCACCAATCTTTGCTCTGCTTTTGTACATAATAGCATATATAGTCGTGTACAAAATAGATTCAAATTTAGCCCCTCCATTCCAAAATAATCGTAGTTATAGGATTTTCAAGTGTCAAAATTTCAAAAAGAAGCGGATAATTTAATGAGGCTTTCAAACATACAAGGTTAAATTTAATGTTGTCTATTTAGGTCAATCCTCAAAGTTCAAGAGTACTCTAAACGTGAATGCTTCTGTTTCAGAATTTCGAACGAAGCCTCAAAAGAGCGTCTACTCGCCTGAAACCGTGTGAGACAATGTTTGGTAGTAGAAGGAAATTACTTTTATAACTCTGACCCGTGAAACCTACCGGCCCGACGTCCAAAGGTCTAATCCGGGGTAGGTTTGTAGCTTCATCTAGACGCCACACAACTGCATCCGAAAAACATTCATACACAATGGACGCCTAAGCACACATGTGCGCGGCCGAAATCGCTCCCGCCCACTATTTGGGACACGTGGGATTACCATCCTACCCCCGACTTGCAGTAGGTCTGAAATTTAAGAGGGGGCAAAGTTTGTACTTTCCCAAAATTTCAAACAAGCATGTTCCATTTGTTCAAAAAAGCCAAAAGCAAGTGCGTCCCAGACTGAAACATGGTTCTCCCTCCCCCCCCCCTTCTGATTCCCCATTCATACTCCATGGGCGCCAAAACTACCTCTCCACCAGCTGCGAAAGCTCGGCGTCCTCCGTCTGCCACCCCATCCCACCCATCAACCGCCGCCCTCCTCCATGTCAGAGCTGATACCCCGATGTCATTGTCCACCTCAACCTCAACCGCAATGCCCTCCATGGCTAGTAGTTGAAGCCGAGGCTGAGCTGTCCGTACCCGAGCCACTTCAACCACGTCATCCTGCGCCTCACCGCTGCCGCTCCAACTTCGCCATCGTCCACCGCACCGGAGTTGTTCCTGCTACGCCGTCCTTCGCCGCCTCGGTTCTGCTTCCCCTTCGCGGACAGATGGCCACCGCAACACAGTCAACAATTTGGCCATGGGTTCGTCCAAGGCTCCACCCTCCTCCAAAACATCGGTTCCCTAGGTAAAAACAAGAAAATCGGTGCGACTTCTAGAGGACGCAGAACTGGGAACCGGAAATGGTACTCCTCTTCCCTTATTCATGCAAATCTTACGTGTCTGCTTGCACGGTATTCATTCCACAGAAGACACTAGTTGACCGCTTCTTCTTGATACTAGATGTTCCTAGTAACTCGCGATGCACAAGGTTTCTCCTCATATACTATTTCACCTTATCTAGAGGTCCGTCGCCCCCTTGGATTTCAATTCCTGGTCAGTTGATTCCCAATTAAAGGAAGCATTCCCTGGCGTAACAGGTGCTAGTCTGCCTATTACGCTGGGGAAGCAGCGCCTCGGTGTTTATCTTAGGGGCGTGTGGGGCCTAGAGCTGCTGGCGCCTGATCTGGAG
Source organism: Triticum dicoccoides (assembly GCF_002162155.2). Classification (NCBI taxonomy): domain Eukaryota; kingdom Viridiplantae; phylum Streptophyta; class Magnoliopsida; order Poales; family Poaceae; genus Triticum; species Triticum dicoccoides. The sequence continues at coordinate 531,980,636 of NC_041382.1, read as the reverse complement.
GTCGGTCGGGATTAAAGGGATGGCCGGGGGGCGCTGCCAAGCACGGCGGTGGTGTGAGGTCGAGGGGAGGGCGGAGCAGCGGAGGCAGGGGTCTGGGCCGGTGGTCACTGGAGGTTCGAGAAAGATCATCAATAGTGACTGGCGGGAGGTAGATGAAGGCCATCTGCCCATTCCTTATAGATCAGACAGTTCATAAAAAAATTGACTGACCTATTTATTTTCAGTCGACTGTTATTTTGATAGGACCACATGTGGCGGTGTGCTGGAGGAGTACCTGCATTTCCCAGTCATCCCCGTGCTCATATATTACAAAATCATATCGAGTAGAATCTAATTTTGTTTGCCATGCAATGTTGTAGAGCTATCATATGTCCCCTATCATTTATTTTTCAGCCACCTGCTATCTGCTACTTTTCCAGTGCACTAGTTCTGCACACACTTCACCCATACTCTCACTATTGTGTTTTTATGCAAGGGTATTTCAGACTCTGCCTTGACAGAAGCAGAAAAGAAAAGAGAGAAGTCATTCCTGCTTGCTTCGCGGGCAGGCAAGACACGTGTTTTCGCTTTAAAGGTGGGATGTTCAACAGATGGAGACGGTAAACGTAGCTCTAGAGTTGATGATCTCGCTCGCAATGAACCACCGTCCCAGGTGCCTGCTTTAACTTTGTGGTGTCATATGTGGTTGCATGTTGCGTATGGTGTCTAGCTTGTATTCGAAAGGCCGAAGTTGGTCTTTATGAAGATAAGGAAAGATATTTTTTACATGAACCACCATCCTGGGAGCACCAGAAGACAAATAACTAGTCAGGGCACTGGCCGAGCTAGTGACAAGCCCAGCACAGACAGGCATCACCTGGAAGCCAACTAAAAATCCACGATGGTGGTGAAGCATCCCGCCTCCCACCAGGCTCTCAGGTCCTAGATGATCATGCTCACCACTCCGGCCGTATGTGTAGCTTGTATTGCTTCCAATTTGGTCAAATTGCATCTGCTTAGCTTACACATTATACATTCGAATATGACATGCCTTCTTGTTTTTGGTACATACTAGTACATCTGTCTATTAACCATGTTCTTACATCAAATGTTCTTGTGTATCCCTCATCAATCACTTATAATGAGGCAGTCAGGCCAGTGGACAACGGTGAGTAAAGATCCTCATTTAAAGATTGCAGCGTCAGCCTCCCCACATGATTCTCAAGAAACAGCAAGGCTAGATGAAGATAGTGAATGTAGCTCTGTAGTTGATTACTGTTGGGGATATAACTATTAGGTATGACCCGCCCAGGAGGGGCCGGGTCAACCCTATGAAGATTCATCACAATGAAGCCCAAGGTCACATGGCGATTCATAGTTAGGCTTAGTAGAGGGCCCAGATCCAAAGGCGGCTTAAGGCCCATGAGTATAAACCGCCATGTATGTAAACTTGTATTGTAAGGCATATGTAAAAGGTCACCAGGCCGGATACGTTGTATAAGCCGGCCGGGACTCTGAGGGCCACAGGGTGTCAACCCGTGTATATAAGGGGATGACCTAGCGGCGGCTTAGGACAAGAAACAACAGATCGAGAGCCGGGTCAAGCGCATTCACTCCCTGCTTATCGAAACCCTAGCAATACTAACTACAAAGTGGACTAGGCTTTTACCTTCATCGTAAGGGGCCGAACCGGTATAAACTCTCCATGTCCTTTGTCCTGATTAACCCCTTTAACCTAACCTCAACACGATGGCTCCACGACTAAGTCCTCACACTAGGACATCTGCCGTGACAATTACACAACAGTTGGCACCCACTGTGGGGCTATCGCACGATGGTTTCGAGTTCTTAAAGGGCAGCTTCGAAGGGATCAAGGGATACACCATGGGCCAGATGGCCAAGAGTCGCTGCAGCAAGCTCTACATCAACGACGCAGGCTCGGGCCCCGAGGCTGGCTCAATTGAGTACGGGTACCAGGTCCCCTTCAGTGGAATCCACGTCTTCATTGGCAAGATCAGCGAACCGGGCCCTGAGCCGGACATCTGCACAGACATCATCGAGACGGCTCAGCGTGCGAGACCCGCCCGGGTTCGGCCTGCCATGAATCGTGCCTTCGTGGGATTTACCCATGGAGTAGAATCAAAGGATAGACCAACATCTGGTGATGAGACTGTCGTTTACTCTGATGACGAGTCATCCACTGGTGAGACCGAGCCACTGTATCAACTGCAAGAGGGCCGGCTTGGGGGCTGTTCCGATGGCAACAGTATTCCAGACCCTTGTGAGCCGCATAACCGAGTTGCAATTTTCATGGCCGGTACATTCCAGACCCCTGTGAGCCGCATAAACGAGTTGCAATTTTCATGGCCGGTACACAGGCCGCGCAGCACTCATCAACCGCGGCGGAGCTGGTTTCCGGGTCAGTGGCGGCAGCGGCTACCGTGGCAGGAGGCCCTGAGCGCCCGTCGGCTCAGGCTTTAACTGATTTGCTGGATAAATTGACGATGATGTTGACAGCGGTGGTTAACCCGGCGGATCAAGATCAGCATAACGCAGCAATCACAAGATTGCACGATGAGATAGCACAGGCTAAGGAAGAGCTAAATGCAGAAAGCACTAAGATGGCTGAAGAAAGGGATGCTTTGCACACCCAGTCACAACGGATTCAGGCGGAGTCTTACCGGCTCATGTTGGAACAAAACGCTTCAAACGATGTCATGAGGAGGAGGCATCAGACCCGTCTGCCGTTGGTCTACAAAGCAAGAAATCTTTTTAACACGCCAGGAGAAGGAACCAGCAACCCGGCTGGGGTAAACCGAGTCGAAGCACCTAGGACGGGTACACCGGTTCAACCGCGCGTGATGGATCCACCTCGTCAGAACAACAACCCGCCACAGCACGTGCCGACGCCACCGGGTCATTACTCCAACCCTTTGGATAACATGATCGATGCGGCATCTCGATTGGCAGCTATCCCGGTAGAAGGTGAATCGCCAGCGGCAGTCGAGACACGGAGGGCTAGGGATCTTCTTCAGACAGCGTTGGTTCAACAGCAGGCTCATTCTTACAGCCATGATCGAGTTCATTCTACCCCTCATCCGAGTCGGAGTTACAGCAGGCATCTCGATGAGCCGGCTGTATCAAGCAGTGGGCGGAACTGTAACTCGCCCCATGGGCATGACCCGGCGGGCGTTGGTGCAAACGCTCATGACATGGTGGATCAAGGTAGAGCTCGTCGAGAGGCCGAGCTGGCAGCTCGGTATGCGGCTCGTCAACCAACTCCGGTTCGTCCGACCACCTCTGTGGAGCCAGGTTTAACCTTTAGAAACTTGGGCGTGCCATGCTTAGTGCCGGATCTACGTGATGAGCATCGGCCCAAAGATTTCAAAGGACCTTGCAAAGTGCCAAACTATACAGCTAATTTAAGTCCTAGGGCATGGATCGAGAGTTATGAGATGGCTATGGAGTTGCTGGGCGTCAGTGAGGCTATGTGTGCTAAGTATTATCCCCTGATGTTAGAAGGAATAGCCCGCACCTGGTTGAAGGGGCTTCCTACCAATTCCATCGGGTCATGGACCGAGTTGAAAACCTGGTTTATCCAGAACTTCAAAGATACGTGTAAGCAGCCCATGTCGATTGTGGATCTGGTCGCTTGTGTTCAAGAAGAAGGTGAATCAACAACTCATTGGGTCCGCCGGGTCTCAACAATCTTACACTCATCGGATCGCATCAATGCCGACTCAGCGGTGTTGATGTTGGAGAACAACTGCCGTTCACGCCCTTGAAGCAGAAATTAGGGCGGCTCAAACGCCACTGTAATGACATGGGAACACTCATGGCGGCTCTGGTTAAATATGTTTACTCTGATAGTACCAAAGACCCCGAGTCTGATGATGATAAAGCAGGGAAGGGGAAGAGGAGCAGCAATGCTAAGGGGCAGCAGTATAACCCGGGAGGCAACGGTAAGCGCAAAGCTGATAATAGTTTTGACTTTGTGGCTAACACCAATGCACGGAACAATGGTCAGTGTCAAAAGGGTAAACCGCCCCCACAAGCCGGAGGGTTCGGTATCAATCTGGAGCGTATGTTGAATCAACCCTGCCCACGACATGGTACGAAGGAAAGACCATTTGAGCATCTATGGAAGGATTGTCACATCATGAAAGAGTACAAAAATTCAAATATTTTCCATGATAGCCATGGGCCAGGTGGCAGTTCTGGGCCCGGATCTCATGGCCCGGGTTATGGCGGTGGCAGTTCTGGTTTCCAAGGAAATCAAGGTAATCACAACAACCAGGGTGGTTACAACCAGCAGAGTAATCAAGGGGGTCAGCAACAGTCTGGTTACCAGAGAAACCCGAAGCAGTTGAATAGTGGGCAATATCATGTGTTTACCACTAGCTTGTGTAAGCGTGACCAGAAGCTTCATAAGATATTAGTCAATGCTATTGAGCCGGCAGTTCCTCGCTATCTACGTTGGTCTGAGTAGCCCATCGTGTGGAGTCGGGAAGATCATCCACCCCGGGTTGATAATCTGGGTCATTTGGCTTTGGTGGTTGCACCGAAGGTCGGAGGATATAAGTTTACCAAGGTGCTCATGGACGGAGGGAGCAACATCAATATCCTTTATTATGAAACTTTCCGTCGCATGGGGTTGACTGATAAAAATCTTAAGCCGTCAAACATTGTTTTCCATGGCGTGGTGCCTGATAAGTCGGCATATCCAGTCGGTAAGATAGCTCTGGAAGTTGTTTTTGGAGATGATCATGACTCTAGGTCAGAAACATTGACCTTTGAAGTGGTCAAGATCCACAGCCCATATCACGCTCTATTTGGACGGCCGGCTTATGCCAAGTTCATGGCGCGGCCGTGTTACATGTATCTGCAGCTTAAGATGCTGGGTCACAAAGGAACCATTACGGTGCATGGGAGCCATAGGATAGCTCTCGAGTGTGAAGAGGGGATGCGGCTTATGCTGAGTCAGTTTGTGCAATGGAGGAGTTGAAATTTTACAAGGACAGTGTTGACCCGACAGATATGACGTCTTTGAAAAAGCCAACCACAGAGCATCCAGTATTAAAGTTTAAATCGGCAGAAGATACCAAGATGGTTGATTTTGTTCCTAGCGACTCCCAAGCAGTTCCGCATCAGTGCTAATCTGGATCCGAAATAGGAAAGCACGCTCATCGAGTTCATCCGTGAGAACCGGGACATCTTTGCATGGAAGCCTCCAGACATGCCGGGTGTACCGAGAGAACTCGCTGAGCACACTCTTAATATTGATCCAAAGTTTAAGCCGGTCAAATAGTTTCTTCGCCGTTTTAATGAGGAGAGATGGAAGGCCATTGGAGAAGAAGTAGCCCGACTCTTGGCAGCTAGGTTATCATTGAAGTTTTTCGTCCTGAGTGGTTAGCTAACCCGGTGCTGGTGCTTAAGAAAAACGGCACTTGGCGTATGTGTGTGGACTACACAGATTTAAACAAGGCTTGTCCAGCTGATCCTTTTGCTCTCCCTCGTATTGATCGGATTATTTATGCTACGACGGGTTGTGAGTGTCTGAGTTTTTTGGATGCTTATTCTGGTTATCATCAGATCAAGATGGCAGTTAAGGACCAGGAGAAGATGGCTTTCTTAACTCCCTTTGGAGCCTTCTGCTATGTGTCTATGCCTTTTGGGCTCAAGAGTGCCCAGGCGACTTATTAGAGGTGTGTGCAAAATTGCCTTCATAACCAAATTGGGCATAATGTTCATGCCTATGTGGATGATATTGTGGTGAAATCCAGAGAGAAAGAGACATTGATAGATGATTTGAAGGAAACCTTTGATAATCTCCGGGTCTACAAGATGATGCTTAACCCGGCCAAGTGTGTTTTTGGTGTGCCGGCAGACAAGCTCCTGGGTTTTTTGGTGTCTAACAGAGGAATTGAAGCTAATCCGGAGAAGATCAAAGCTATCACCTCTCTGGCTAAGCCGGCGTGTATCAATGATGTGCAGCGTCTGGCGTGTCGTATTGCGGCGTTAAGCCGGTTGGGAGAGAAGGATATCCCTCTATATCAGATGATGAAAAAGACAGATAACTTTGTCTGGAGTGATGCTGCTGATGCAGCGCTTGAGGATTTGAAGAAGTCGTTGGCCGCCAGTACTCGCAGCCCCCACTGATAAGGAGCCTTCGTTGTTATATGTGGCTACTAATAGCCGGGCCGTCAGTGTGGCTATTGTGGTAGAAAGAAAGGAAGTAGGAAAGGAGTATCCGGTTCAAAGGCCGGTTTATTATATCAGTGAAGTGCTTATTGAGTCCAAGCAGAGGTATCCACACTGGCAGAAGCTTGTATATGGGGTGTTCTTGGCCAGCCGGAAGCTTAAACATTATTTTCTAGGCCATCCCATCACCGTGGTCAGCTCTGCTCCTTTGGGAGATATCATCCAAAACAGAGAAGCAACTGGCCGGGTCGTTAAGTGGGCCATTGAGCTCGGGCCTCACGGGTTAAAATATGTGCCTCGCACGGCCATCAAGTCTCAAGCACTGGTGGACTTCATCAACGATTGGACAGAGTTGCAGATGCCTGAGGAAAAGCCGGATAACACATATTGGACTATTCACTTTGATGGGTGCAATTGGAAGGCTCGGGGGCTGGAGTTATTCTTGCTTCCCCTCGAGGTGATAAATTTTGCTATGTTCTTCGTTTGATGTTTCCTTGTACTAACAATGCAGCTGAGTATGAGGCCTTACTCCACGGTCTTCGGATGGATAAGGAAATGAACTTAAGCCGGTTAGATGCTTCGGCAACTCACATTTGGTGGCTCAGCAAGTCTCTGGTACTTGGGATTCTAAGGATCCACTCATGGCGGCTTATCGGCGAGAGGTGGACGTTATTGCTGGTCACTTCAAAGGTTATCAAGTTGAGCACATTCATCGGAGGAAAAACGAAGCGGCAGACGCTTTAAGCCGGCTGGGCTCTCAATGTAAGCCGGTGCCGCCTAATGTCTTTCTTGATGTCTTGCATAACCCGTCGGTTAAGATTCCTACAGAGGAGGATTTGGCTATTCCTGACCCGGAGGCTCAGTTGGTGGCGGCTCTTCATGCCACCCTAGATTGGACAGTCCCTTACTTGGCCTATATGACCCAGGGCGAGTTACCTGAGGATGAAACCTTAGCCAGGCAAATAACCCGACGGTCTAAGTCAATGTCGATTGTCAATGGAGAGTTACATCATCGCAGTGTCAAAGGGGCGTTTCAGCATTGTGTTTCTCCAGAAGAGGGCTGTGAGATTTTACGAGAAATTCATGAGGGAGATTGTGGTCATCATGCCGGTTCAAAGTCTCTTGTAGCTAAAGCTTTCCGTCATGGGTTCTATTGGCTAACAGCTCATGCTGATGCAGAGGACCTCATTAGCAGGTGTGATGGATGTCAAAAATTTGCATGTTGAGCCCATGTGCCGGCTCAAGAATTGAGGATGATTCCAATTACTTGGTCGTACGCCGTTTGGGGGCTTGATGTGGTTGGGCCTTTCAAAAGATCCAAGGATAAGAAGACCCACCTTTTGGTGGCGGTTGATAAGTTCACTAAGTGGGTAGAGGCAGAGCCGGTCAGTAAGTGTGATGCAGCAATGGCGGTTTAATTCATGAAAAAGGTGATCTTCCGTTTTGGCTTTCCACACAGCATTATAACAGACAATGGCACTAATCTCTCTAAAGGTGCTATGGAAGAATTTTGCCAACGTGAGCATACCCGGCTTGATGTATCATCAGTAGCTCACCCTCAATCCAGCGATCAAGCTGAGAGAGCAAACCAAGAGATCCTGAAAGGCATCAAACCCCGGCTTATGGTTCCCCTGCAGAGGACGCCGGGTTGTTGGGTGGAGGAGTTACCTTCCGTGTTATGGAGCATCAATACCACCCCAAACAAATCTGCAGGTTACACACCTTTCTTCATGGTTTATGGAGCAGAGGCAGTTCTCCCTAGTGACATCCGTCATGACTCGCCTCCTGTGGTGGCTTATGTTGAAGCAGATAATGAAATAGCACGTCAAGAAGCACTTGATATGTTGGATGAGGAGCATGACATAGCAACAGCTCGTTCGGCGATTTACCAGCAAGATCTGCACCGTTATCACAACCGCCGGGTTAAAACCAGAACTTTTCAAGAAGGCGACCTGGTGCTCCGGCTTATCTAGGATCAGACTGGTATGCACAAGTTATCCCCACCTTGGGAAGGACCCTTTGTGGTCATCAAGAATCTAAACAACGGGTCATATTACCTTATTGATGTTCGAGAACACAAGGACTCACGCACGTCGGAGGAGGAGACCCGCCCCCCTGGAATATTACTCAGCTTAGGCCATACTACACCTGAGCCACCGGCTCATCCAATGTACATATTTTGATGATGTATATATTATGATTACAATAATAAAGCTGACATCCCCGCTAAAGCATGCCCTCTGCCATTTTCTCTCTCTAAATTAATGAGTTTTTGATTACTTGGGGGCTTTTGCTTTATACAGCAAAGTTATAATTACCCTTTGATCCCGCTTATAGGCCATATACAAAAAACTTGGGACCAAAGAGAGTTTGTGGCAAAAGCATGACTCAAACATAGGTACCCCCTGAGCACAGCTCAAAATTTCACTTGGGGGCTCTTTTTGTTCTAAAGAACGAAGAGTTCATAACCTTGTGATGGGCTATAAAAGCCATGCTTGGAAGCTTGGTATATTCACCTAAAACCCCGGGTTATCCTGCCTGTATGCCAGATGCTTCCCCATCAGGTAATCCTGATTGACCCGCCGAACTCTTAACAGTCAATCTTTTAAACAAGACCCTGAACTCGTTAAGGTTAAAACGCCGGTTTGTCATGAGAGGGCACGGTTTTACGGATAGCAAGGAGAAGCTCAGGCTGTAAAGCCGCCTTCCTTGAAACTTGGATAATTCGGCCTGTGATGCACAATGCTGCTCTAACCCCGTGTACTCCTGATAAGTCTATCTTTAAATAAGAACTGAACTTATCCGGATTAAAATGTCGATTGGGTCAATGAGGGCCGGCTCACGGAAAGCGCGTACCTTCCAGTGGCTAATGCTAGTTTCATTGAAGAAGATATTTTGGCTTGGTAGCCTATGAAAGCCTCAGATTTTTTCTGTTGTTTTGATTTGAATAATTTTTTGAGATTTTTTCTTTAGTGACATAGTAATACGAGGTTGAAAAACAATAAGTCTTATAATGCCTACTGAGTCATATATGACAGTAAACTGTGTTTAATAACCTGGCCTGGTCTTCGACTATAAGTCACCAGTATAAAACAAAGGTAAATATCCGGTGTTTATTAACCCGGTCCGGTCTTTGTTCATAAGCCGGCAATCTCTGATAACTACCAGCATCCAAAGTCTTGGGTTATCACCCTTACTACACTGGCTTGGTAAAATCAACAAGTGTGATCAAATATCACAGGTAAGATATATTTTCATATATGATTATTATTTTAACCAGTTTTGGTTATGAATCATGATAAGTTCATGTTGGGGCATTATAACCCGTTCAGCGGTAAACCACCAGGACACTTTTAAATGTTGTATGCAGGAACAGATTCAAACTTGTTAAAGTCATAAAGGATATATAGCATATCTTCATATAACGGATAAATAAGTGTTATAAGCAGCACAATATGCACGATGGCATAGCAAAGCAAGAAGTTTTCAGCTAGCCTATTACAAGGCGTTTGGAGCCCAAAATGATACTGTTTTTCAGTCTCCCATACAGCTGATGATAAACCGGAGCTGATTCATGATTCTTGGCCCGGCTGACTTGATGGTTGCGCCTCACCCCTTGCCAGTTCATCCTCCTCCACCATCTGGAAGTTGGGTTTGGACAAGTCAAAGCCATGAAGGGCGACAAATTCAGCCTCATCATCAATCAGACCAGACAGGTCAATCTCAGGGGCGAGAGTGTGCTTATGAATCAGCGGGATTAAGTCCATCACTTTATAAGAAGGATTCGCCATCTTCTTATTACCTGCATCAAAACCCGGCTGATACTTGGTGAGGTTGGTTTCTTCACCAATTACCGCATTTCCCCTACACGAGCATCGCAGGTGCTTGCTCTAACTTGGCAGCGTGATATGTGGTTGCATGTTGCATATGGTGTCTAGATTGTAATTCTTCCAATCTGGTTAAATTGCATGTGCTATTCTGTTTAGTTTATACATTATACCTGTTAATGTGACATGCCTTCCTGTTTTTAGTACATAGTGTATCTGTCTATTAAGCATGTCCTTACATAAAACTATTGTTTTTTAGTATCCCGCATCAATCAATATGACGAGACACCTTTAGTATATGCAGTGCGATATTAGTTGCATCTTTCATATGATTTATAGCATGCGCTGCTTATAATTTGTTGAAATGGCATTTATGATGGGACGCTTTTAACTTGGCAGAGTCATATTGGTTGCATCTTTCATGTGGTGTCTAGCTTGCATCGCTTCTTATTTGTTGAAATGGATTCTGCTTAGTTTACACAAACAGTTGTGAATATGCCACGCCGTCCTGTTTTTCGTACATATTCCATCCTGGTATCATGTGTTTGCCTTACATCAAAGTAGTTATTGTCAGTATCATGCACGAATGAGTTATGAAGAGTGAATTTTATTGCTTTTTCTTGTCGGTTTTACTTGACAATTCAAAATCAATAAAGCGGAAGGAAGTTAGCAAGGCAGCGAATAAAGGCGCTCCTTCCAAACGGAGGGCCTCTACAGATTCTACTCCTCCAACCCCCCAAGATGATTTGCAAGACAACACATGCATAGACACTCAACATAGCTGTGTTGATGATGAGCACGTCTCCCCTAGTGCACCATCACAGGTGCTCCCTGCTACCTCTTGAGCATGCGTTGTTTTTCCCTTGAAGAGGAAAGGGTGATGCAGCAAAGTAGATTAAGTATTTCCCTCATTTTCTGAGAACCAAGGTATCAATCTAGTAGGAGACAACACACAAGTCACCTAGTACCTGCACAAACAATCAAGAACCTTGCAACCAACGCAATAAAGGGGTTGTCAATCCCTTCACGGTCACTCGCAAAAGTGATATCTAATAAAGATAGTAAGATAAATATTTTTGGTATTTTTGTTGTATAGATTGGAAGGTAAGATTGCGAGATAGTAAACGAGATGCAATGTAAATAAAAGAGATGCAATATAATAAGAAAGAGACCCCAGGGCCATAGGTTTCACTAGTGGCTTCTCTCAAGATAGCATGTATTATGGTGTGTGAACAAATTACTGCCGAGCAATTGATAGAAAAGCGCATAGTTATGAGAATATCTAAGGCAATGATCATGAATATAGGCATCACGTCCGTGTCAAGTAGATGGAAATGATTTTGCATCTACTACTATTACTCCACACATCGACCACTATCCAGCATGCATCTAGAGTATTAAGTTCATAAGAACAGAGTAACGCATTAAGCAAGATGACATGATGTAGAGGGATAAACTCAAATAATATGATATAAACCCCATCTTTTTATACTTGATGGCAACAATACAATATGTGCCTTGCTGCCCCTACTATCACTGGGAAAGGACACCGCAAGATTGAACCCAAAGCTAAGCACTTCTCCCATTGCAAGAAAGATCAATCTAGTAGGCCAAACTAAACCGATAATTCGAAGAGACTTGCAAAGATATCAAATCATGCATATAAGAATTCAGAGAAGAACAAAATAATATTCATAGATAATCTTGTTCATAAACCCACAATTCATCGGATCTCGGCAAACACACCGCAAAAGAGTATTACATCGAATAGATCTCCAAGAACATCGAGGAGAACTTTGTATTGAGAATCAAATAGAGAGAAGAAGCCATCTAGCTAATAACTATGGACCCGAAGGTCCATGGTAAACTACTCACGCTTCATCGGAGAGGCTATGGTGTTGATATAGAAGCCCTATATGATCGATTCCCCCTCCGGCAGATCGCCGGAAGAGGCCCCAAGATGGGATCTCATGGGTACAGAAGGTTGCAGCGGTGGAAAAGTGGTTTCGTGGCTCTCTGCGATCGATCTAGGGTATAAGAGTATATATAGGCGGAAGAAGTACGTCGGTGGAGCTACGAGGGGCCCACGAGGGTGGAGGCATGCCTACCCCTTGGGTGCGCCCTCCTGCCTTGCGGCCGCCTCGTGGCATTCCAGACTTCAACTCCAAGTCTTCTGGTTTGCTTTCGGTCCAAGAAAGATCATCACAAAGGTTTCATTCCGTTTGGTATTCCTTTTCGACGAAACTCTAAAATAGGCAAAAAAAACAGAAACTGGCACTAGGCCTCCGGTTAATAGGTTAGTCCCAAAAATAATATAAAAGAGTATATTAAAGCCTATTAAACATCCAAAATAGATAATATAATAGCATGTGACAAATCAAAAATTGTAGATACGTTGGAGACGTATCAAGCATCCCCAAGCTTAATTCCTACTCGTCCTTGAGTAGGTAAATGATAAAAATAGAATTTTTGATGTGGAATGCTACCTAACATAATTATCAATGTAATTTTCTATGTTGTGGCATGAATGTTCAGATCCGAAAGATTCAAAACAGAAGTTTAATATTGACATAAAAATAATAATACTTCAAGCATACTAACAAAGTAATCATGTCTTCTCAAAATAACATGGCCAAAGAAAGCTATCCCTACAAAATCATATAGTCTGGCTATGCTCTGTCTTCATCACACAAAATATTTAAATCATGCACAACCCGATGAAAGCCAAGCAATTGTTTCATACTTTTGATGTTCTCAAACTTTTTCAATCTTCACGCAATACATGAGCATGAGCCATGGACATAGCACTATAAGTGGAATAGAATGGTGGTTGTGGTGAAGACAAAAAGGAGAAGATAGTCTCACATCAACTAGGCGTATCAACGGGTTATGGAGATGCCCATCAATATATATCAATGTGAGTGAGTAGGGATTGCCATGCAACGGATGCACTAGAGCTATAAGTGTATGAAAGCTCGAAAAGAAACTAAGTGGGTGTGCATCCAACTTGCTTACTCACGAAGACCTAGGGCATTGAAATATACAAGGCAAGTTCTATAATGAAAAATTCCCACTAGTATATGAAAGTGACAAAATAGGAGACTCTCTATCATGAAGATCATGGTGCTACTTTGAAGCACAAGTGTGGAAAAAGGATAGTAGCATTGCCCCTTCTCTCTTTTCTCTCATTTTTTTATTTGGGCTTTCTTCCTTTTTATGGCCTCTTTTTACCTTTTTTTATTTTTTGTCTGGAGTCTCATCTCGACTTGTGGGGGAATCATAGTCTCCATCATCCTTTCCTCACTGGGACAATGCTCTAATAATGAAGATCATCACACTTTTATTTACTTACAACTCAAAAATTACAAATTGATACTTAGAACAAAATATGACTCTATGTGAATGCCTCCAGTGGTGTACCGGGATGTGCAATGATTCAAGAGTGACATGTATGAAAAAATTATGAAGGTGGCTTTGCCACAAATACGATGTCAACTACATGATCATGCAAAGCAATATGACAATGATGAAGCGTGTCATAATAAACGGAACGGTGGATAGTTGCATGGCAATATATCTCGGAATGGCTATGGAAATGCCATAATAGGTAGGTATGGTGGCTGTTTTGAGGAAGGTAAATGGTGGGTTTATGGTACCGGCGAAATTCGCGCGGTACTAGAGAGGCTAGCAATGGTGGAAGGGTGAGAGTGCGTATAATCCATGGACTCAACATTAGTCATCAAGAACTCACATACTTATTACAAAAATCTATTAGTTATCGAGACAAAGTACTACATGCATGCTCCTAGGGGGGTAGATTTGTAGGAAAAGACCATCGCTCGTCCTCGACCGCCACTCATAAGGAAGACAATCAAAAAATAAATCATGCTCCGACTTCATCACATAACGGTTCATCATACATGCATGCTACGGGAATCACAAACTTTAACACAAGTATCTCTCAAATTCACAACTACTCAACTAGCATGACTCTAATATCACCATCTTCATATCTCAAAACAATCATAAGGAATCAAACTTCTCATAGTATTCAATGCACTTTATATGAAAGTTTTTATTATACCCATCTTGGATGCCCATCATATTAGAACTGATTTTATAGCCAAAGCAAATTACCATGCTATTCTAGGAGGATCTCAAAATAATATAAGTGAAGCATGGGAGATCAATAATTTCTATAAAATAAAACCACCATCGTGCTCTAAAAATATATAAGTGAAGCACTAGAGCAAAATTATCTAGCTCAAAAGATATAAGTGAAGCACATAGAGTATTCTAATAAATTCCAATTCATGCGTGTCTCTCCCAAAAGGTGTGTACATAAAGGATGATTGTGGTAAACTAAAAGGCAAAGACTCAAATCATACAAGACGCTCCAAGCAAAACACATATCATGTGGTGAATAAAAATATAGCCTCAAGTAAAAACAAGAATAGATCTAGGTATTGTGATGACCCACAAGTATAGGGGATCTATCGTAGTCCTTTAAATAAGTAAGAGTGTCGAACCCAACGAGGAGCCGATGGAAATGATAAGCAGTTTCCAGCAAGGTATTCTCTGCAAGTACTCAAATAAGTGGTAACAGATAGTTTTTAGATAGGATAATTTGTAACGAGCAACAAGTAACAAAAGTAAATAAAGTGCAGCAAGATGGCCCAATCCTTTTTGTAGCAAAGGACAAGCCTGGTCAAACTCTTATATAGAGAAAAGCGCTCCCGAGGACACATGGGAATATCGTCAAGCTGGTTTTCATCGCGCTCATATGATTCGCGTTCGGTACTTTGATAATTTGGTATGTGGGTGGACCGGTGCTTGGGTATTTCCTTACTTGGACAAGCATCCCACTTATGATTAACCTCTATTGCAAGCATCCTCAACTACAACAAAAGTATTAAGGTAAACCTAACCATAGCATGAAACATATAGATCCAAATCAGCCCCTTATGAAGCAACGCATAAACTAGGGTTTAAGCTTCTATCACTCTAGCAACCCATCATCTATTTATTACTTCCCAATGCCTTCCTCTAGGCCCAAATAATGGTGAAGTGTCATGTAGTCGACGTTCACATAACACCACTAGAGGAGAGACAACATACATCTCATCAAAATATCGAACGAATACCAAATTCACATGACTACAAATAGCAAGACTTCTCCCATGTCCTCAGGAACAAATGTAACTACTCACAAAGCATA
Source organism: Triticum dicoccoides (assembly GCF_002162155.2). Classification (NCBI taxonomy): domain Eukaryota; kingdom Viridiplantae; phylum Streptophyta; class Magnoliopsida; order Poales; family Poaceae; genus Triticum; species Triticum dicoccoides. Next base: position 531,965,411 of record NC_041382.1, on the reverse strand, counting down.
AACATGTTCATAATCAGAGGGGTATTAATATACATATAGGATCTGAACATATGATCTTCCACAAATTAAACCAACTAGCATCAACTACAAGGAGTAATTAACACTACTAGCAACCTACTAGTACCAATCCCATACATGGAGACAAGAATTGAATACAAGAGATGAACTAGGGTTTTGAGAGGAGATGGTGCTGATGAAGATGTTAATGGAGATTGCCCTCTCCCGATGAGAGGAGCGCTGGTGATGACGATGGCGATGATTTCCCCCTCCCGGAGGGAATTTTCCTCGGTAGAACAGCTCCGCCGGAGCCCTAGATTGGTTCCGCCTCGTGGCGGCGGAGTTTCCTCTGAGAAGATGGCTTATTTTTTTCCATCGAAAGACTTCATATAGCAGAAGATGGCCGTCGGAGGGCCACCAGGGGGCCCACGAGGTAGGGGGCGCGCCAAGGGGGTAGGGCGCACCCCCCACCCTCGTGGGCAGGGTGTGGCCCCCTGGTGAACTTCTTCCGCTGAGTATTTTTTATTTATTCTGAAAACGTCTTAGGTGAAGTTTCAGGACTTTTGAAGTTGTGCAGAATAGGTCTCTAATATTTGCTCCTTTTCCAGCCCAGAATCCCAGCTGTCGGCATTCTCCCTCTTTATGTAAACCTTGTAAAATAAGAGAGAATAGGCATAAGTATTGTGACATAATGTGTAATAACAGCCCATAATGCAATAAATATCAATATAAAAGCATGATGCAAAATGGACGTATAAACTCCCTCAAGCTTAGACCTCGCTTGTCCTCAAGCGAAAGCCGAAATCGAAAAATATGTCCTACGTCTTTAGAGATAGAGGTGTCGATAAAAATAAAATACGGACATGAGGGCATCATGTGTTGGGGAACGTAGCATAAATTCAAAATTTTCCTACGTGTCACCAAGATCTATCTATGGAGAAATCTAGCAACAAGGGAGGAGTGGATCTACATACCCTTGTAGATCGCGCGCGGAAGCGTTCAAGAGAACGGGGTTGATGGAGTCGTACTCGTCGTGATCCAAATCACCGATGATCCTGGCGCCGAACGGACGGCACCTCCGCGTTCAACACACGTACGGAGCAGCGATGTCTCCTCCTTCTTGATCCAGCAAGGGGGAAGGAGAGGTTGATGGAGATCCAGCAGCACGACGGTGTGGTGGTGGAAGTAGCGGGATTCCAACAGGGCTTCGCCAAGCGCTGTGGGAGGAGGGAGATGTGTCATGGGAGGGAGAGGGAGCCGCCATGGCTTAGGTATGGTTGCCCTCCCTTCCCCCCACTATATATAGGGCCAAGGGAGAGGGGGGGCGCAGCCTTGGCCCTTCCTCCAAGGAAGGGTGCGGCCAGGGAGGAGTCCATCCTCCCCAAGGCACCTCGGAGGTGCCTTCCCCCTTTAGGACTCTTCCTTTCCTTTATCTCTTGGCGCATGGGCCTCTTGGGGCTGGTGCCCTTGGCCCATACAGGCCAAGGTGCACATCCCTACAGCCCATGTGGCCCCCCGGGGCAGGTGGACCCCCTTGGTGGACCCCCGGACCCCTTTCGGCACTCCCGGTACAATACCGATAATGCGCGAAACTTTTCCGGGGACCAAAACAAGACTTCCCATATATAAACCTTTACCTCCGGACCATTCCGGAACTCCTCGTGATGTCCGGGATCTCATCCGGGACTCCGAACAACTTTCGGGTTACCGCATACTAATATCTCTATAACCCTAGCGTCACTGAACCTTAAGTGTGTAGACCCTACGGGTTCGGGAGACATGCAGACATGACCGAGATGACTCTCCGGTCAATAACCAACAGTGGGATCTGGATACCCATGTTGGCTCCCACATGTTCCACGATGATCTCATCGGATGAACCACGATGTCGAGGATTCGATCAATCCCGTATACAATTCCCTTTGTCTAGCGGTACGATACTTGCCCGAGATTCGATCGTCGGTATCCCGATACCTTGTTCAATCTCGTTACCGGCAAGTCTCTTTACTCGTTTCATAACACATCATCCCGTGATCAACTCCTTGATCACATTGTGCACATTATGATGATGTCCTACCGAGTGGGCCCAGAGATACCTCTCCGTTTACACGGAGTGACAAATCCCAGTCTCGATTCGTGCCAACCCAACAGACACTTTCGGAGATACCTGTAGTGTACCTTTATAGCCACCCAATTACGTTGTGACGTTTGGCACACCCAAAGCACTCCTACGGTATCCGAGAGTTGCACAATCTCATGGTCTAAGGAAATGGTACTTGACATTAGAAAAGCTTTAGCATACGAACTACATGATCTTGTGCTAGGCTTAGGATTGGGTCTTTGTCCATCACATCATTCTCCTAATGATGTGATCCCGTTATCAATGACATCCAATGTCCATGGTCAGGAAACCGTAACCATCTCTTGATCAACGAGCTAGTCAACTAGAGGCTTACTAGGGACATGGTGTTGTCTATGTATCCACACATGTATCTGAGTTTCCTATGAATACAATTCTAGCATGGATAATAAACGATTATCATGAACAAGGAAATATAATAATAACTAATTTATTATTGCCTCTAGGGCATATTTCCAACAGTCTCCCACTTGCACTAGAGTCAATAATCCAGTTCACATCGATATGTGATTAACACTCAAGGTCACATCCCCATGTGACTAACACCCAAAGAGTCTACTAGAGTCAATAATCTAGTTCACATTACCATGTGATTAACACTCGATGAGTTCTGGGTTTGATCATGTTATGCTTGTGAGAGATGTTATAGTCAACGGGTCTGAATCTTTTAGATCCGTATGTAGTTCGCAAATCTCTATGTCATCTTGTAGATGCAGCTACTACGCTATATTTGGAGCCATTTTAAATAACTGTTCTACTTGGAGCCATTCTAAATTGTTGCTCCATTATACGTATCCGGTATCTCTACTCAGAGCTATCCGGATAGGTGTTAAGCTTGCATCGACGTAACTCTTTACGTCGAACTCTTTATCACCTCCATAACCGAGAAACATATCCTTATTCCTCTAAGGATAATTTAGACCGCTATCTGGTGATCTACTCCTAGATTACCTTTGTACCCTCTTGCCAGATATGTGGCAAGGCACACATCAGGTGCGGTACTCAGCATGGCATACCGTATAGAGCCTATGACAAAAGCATAGGGGACGACCTTCGTCCTTCCTCTTTCTTCTGCCGTGGTCGAGCTTTAAGTCTTAACTTCATACCTTACAACTCAGGCAAGAACTCCCTCTTTGACTGATCCATCTTGAACACCTTCAAGATCATGTCAAGGTATGTGCTCATTTGAAAGTACCATTAAGAATTTTGATCTATCCTTATAGATCTTGATGCTCAATGTTCAAGTAGCTTAATCCAGGCTTTCCATTGAAAAACACTTTCCAAATAACCCTATATGCTTTCCAGAAATTCTACGTCATTTCTGATCAACAATATGTCAGCAACATATATTTATCAGAAATTCTACAGTGCTCCCACTCACTTCTTTGGAAATACAAGTTTCTCATAAACTTTGTATACACCCAAAATCCTTGATCATCTCATCAAAGCATACATTCCAACTCCGAGATGCTTACTCCAGTCCTTAGAAGGATCGCTGGAGCTTTGCATACTTATTAGCATCTTTCAGGATTGACAAAACCTTCCGGTTGTATCACATACAACCTTTCCTCAAGAAAATCGTCGAGGAAACAATGTTTTAACATCCTATCTGCAAGATTTCATAAACAATGCGGTAATCGCTAATATAATTCCAACAGACTCTTAGCATCGCTACGAGTGAGAAAGTCTCATCGTAGTCAACTCCTTGAACTTGTCGAAAAACATCTTAACGACAAGTCGAGCTTTCTTAATGGTGATACTTGCCATCATTGTCCGTCTTCCTTCTAAAATCCATCTGTACTCAACAGCCTTACGACCATCGAGTAGTTCTTCCAAAGTCTACACTTTGTTTTCATACATGGATCCTCTCTCGGATTTTATGGCCTCGAGCCATTTATCGGAATCCGGGCCCACCATCGCTTCTCCATAGCTCGTAGGTTCATTGTTGTCTAGCAACATGACTTCCAAGACAGGATTACGTACCACTCTGAAGTAGTACGCATCCTTGTCATCCCACTAGGTTTGGTAGTGACTTGATCTGAAGTTTCATGATCACTATCATAAGCTTCCACTTCAATTGGTGTAGGTGCCACAGGAACAACTTCTTGTGCCCTGCCACACACTAGTTGAAGAGACGGTTCAATAACCTCATCAAGTCTCCACCATCCTCCCACTCAATTCTTTTGAGAGAAACTTTTCCTCGACAAAGGACCCGATTCTAGAAACAATCCCTTATTGCTTTCGAATCTGAGACAGGAGGTATACCCAACTGTTTTGGATGTCCTATGAAGATGCATTTATCCGCTTTGGGTTCGAGCTTATCAGCCTGAAACTTTTTCACATAAGCGTCGCAGCCCCAAACTTTTAAGAAATGACAGCTTAGGTCTCTCTAAACCATAGTTCATACGGTGTCATCTCATCGGAATTACGTGGTGCCCTATTTAAAGTGAATGTGGTTGTCTCTAATGCCTAGCCCATAAACTATCGTGGTAATTCGATAAGAGACATCATGGTATGCATCATATCCAATAGGGTGCAGTTATGATGTTCGGACACACCATCACACTATGGTGTTCCAGGCTGTATTAGTTGTGAAACAATTTCCACAATGTCTTAGTTCTGTGCCAAACTCGTAATTTAGATATTCATCTCTATGATCATATCATAGATATTTATCCTCTTGTCACGACGATCTTTCAACTTCACCCTGAAATTACTTGAACCTTTCAATAATTCAGACTCGTGATTCATTAAGTAAATATACTCAACATCTACTCAAATCATCTGTGAAGTAAGAACATAACGATATCCACTACATGCCTCAGCACTCATTGGATTGCACACATCAAAATGTATTACTTCCAACAAGTTGCTTTCTAGTTCCATTTTACTGAAAACGAGGCTTTCAGTCATCTTGCCCATGTGGTATGATTTGCATGTCTCAAGTGATTCAAAATCAAGTGAGTCCAAATGGTCCATTTGCATGGAGTTTCTTCATGCATATACACCAACAGACATGGTTCGCATGTCTCAAACTTTTCAAAAATGAGCGAGTCCAAAGATCCATCAACATGGAGCTTCTTCATGCGTTTTATATCAATATGACTCAAGTGGCAGTGCCACAAGTAGGTGGTACTATCATTACTATCTTATATCTTTTGGCATGAACATGTGTATCACTACGATCGAGATTCAATGAACCATTCATTTTAGGTGCAAGACCATTGAAGATATTATTCAAATAAACAGAATAACCATTATTCTCCTTAAATGAATAACCGTATTGCGATAGACATAATCCAATCATGTCTATGCTCAACGCAAACACCAATCTCGATGGTAGAGGGAGTGTGCGATGCTTGATTACATCAAGCTTGGAAAAACTTCCAACACATATTGCCAGCTCACCTTTAGCTAGTCTCCGTTTACTCCGCAGCCTTTTATTTCGAGTTTACTAACATTTAGCAACCGAACCGGTATCTAATACCATGGTGCTACTATGAGTACTAGTAAAGTACACATCAACACAATGTATATCCAATATACTTCTACCGACCTTGCCAGCCTTCTCATCTACCAAGTATCTAGGGTAATTCTGCTCCAGTGGCTATTCCTCTTATTACAGAAGCACTTAGTCTCGGGTTTGGGTTCAACTTTGGGTTTCTTCACTAGAGCAGCAGCTGAATTGCCGTTTCATGAAGTATCCCTTCTTGCCCTTGCCCTTCTTGAAACTAGTGGTTTCACTAACCATCAACAATTGATGCTCCTTCTTGATTTCTACTTTTGTGGTGTCAAACATCGCGAATATCTCAAGGATCATCATATATGTCCCTGATATATTATAGTTCATCACGAAGCTCTACCAGCTTGGTGGTAATGTCTTCGGAGAACCATCACTATTTCATCTGGAAGATCAACTCCCACTCGATTCAAGCGATTGTTGTACTCAGATAATCTGAGCACAAGCTCAACAATTGAGCTTTTCTCCCTTAGTTTGCAGGCTAAGAAAATCATCGGAGGTCTTATACCTCTTGACGTGGGCACGAGCCTGAAATCCCAATTTCAGCCCTCGAAACATGTCATATGTTTCACGATGTTTCAAAATGTCTTCGGTGCCTCAATTCTAAACCGTTTAACTGAACTATCACGTAGTTATCAAAATGTGTATGTCAGATGTTCACAACATCCATAGACGACGTTCGAGGTTCAGCACACTGAGCGGTGCATTAAGGACATAAGCCTTCTATGAAGCAATGAGGACAATCCTCAGTTTACGGACCTAGTCCGCATAATTGCTACTATCAACTTTCAACTAAATTTTCTCTAGGAACATATCTAAACAGTAGAACTAAAGCGCGAGCTACGACATAATTTGCGAAGACCTTTTGACTATGTTCAGGATAATTAAGTTCATCTTGTGAAATCCCACTCAGATAGACATCCCTCTAGTCATCTAAGTGACTACATGATCCGAGTAAACTAGGCCGTGTCCGATCATCACGTGAGACGGACTAGTCATCATCGGTGAACATCTTCATGTTGATCGTATCTACCATATGACTCATGCTCGACCTTTCGGTCTCTTGTGTTCCGAGGCCATGTCTGTACATGCTAGGCTCGTCAAGTCAACCTAAGTGTTTCGCGTGTGTAAATCTGTCTTACACCCATTGTATGTGAACGTTAGAATCTAACACCCGATCATCATGTGGTGCTTCGAAACAACGAACTGTCGCAACGGTGCACAGTTAGGGGGAACACTTTCTTGAAATTATTATGAGGGATCATCTTATTTACTACCGTCGTTCTAAGTAAACAAGATGCATAAACATGATAAACATCACATGCAATCAAATAGTGACATGATATGGCCATCATCACTTTGCTCCTCTTGATCTCCATCTTCGGGGCTCCATGATCATCATCGTCACCGGCATGACACCACGATCTCCATCATCATGATCTCCATCATCGTGTCTCCATGAAGTTGCCTCGCCAACTATTACTTCTACTACTACAGCTAACGGTTAGCAATAAAGTAAAGTAATTACATGACGTTTATGTTGACACACAGGTCATAAATAAATTAAGACAACTCCTATGGCTCCTGCCGGTTGTCATACTCATCGACATGCAAGTCGTGATTCCTATTACAAGAACATGATCATCTCATACATCACATATATCATTCATCACATCCTTTGGCCATATCACATCACATAGCATACCCTGCAAAAACAAGTTAGACGTCCTCTAATTGTTGTTTGCATGTTTTACGTGGTTGCTATGGGTTTCTAGCAAGAACGTTTCTTACCTACGCAAAGACCACAACGTGATATGCCAATTGCTATTTACCCTTCATAAGGACCCTTTTCATCGAATCTGATCCGACTAAAGTGGGAGAGACAGACACCCGCTAGCCACCTTATGCAACTAGTGCATGTCAGTCGGTGGAACCAGTCTCACGTAAGAGTATGTGTAAGGTCGGTCCGGGCCGCTTCATCCCACGATGCCACCGAATCAAGATAAGACTAGTAACGGCAAGAATATTGAACAAAATCAATGCCCACAACTACTTTGTGTTCTACTCGTGCATAGAAACTACGCATAGACCTAGCTCTGATACCACTGTTGGGGAACGTAGCATAAATTCAAAATTTTCCTACGTGTCACCAAGATCTATCTATGGAGAAATCTAGCAAAGAGGGAGGAGTGGATCTACATACCCTTGTAGATCGCGTGCGGAAGCATTCAAGAGAACGGGGTTGATGGAGTCGTACTCGTCGTGATCCAAATCACTGATGATCCTAGCGCCGAACGGACGGCACCTCCACGTTAAACACACGTACAGAGCAGCGACGTCTCCTCCTTCTTGATCCAGCAAGGGGGAAGGAGAGGTTGATGGAGATCCAGCAGCACGACGGCGTGGTGGTGGAAGTAGCGGGATTCCAACAGGGCTTCGCCAAGCGTTGTGGGAGGAGGGAGATGTGTCATGGGAGGGAGAGGGAGGCGCCAGGGCTTAGGTATGGTTGCCCTCCCTTCCCCCCACTATATATAGGGCCAAGGGAGAGGGGGGCGCAGCCTTGGCCCTTCCTCCAAGGAAGGGTGCGGCCAGGGAGGAGTCCATCCTCCCCAAGGCACCTCGGAGGTGCCTTCCCCCTTTAGGACTCTTCCTTTCCTTTATCTCTTGGTGCATGGGCCTCTTGGGGCTGGTGCCCTTGGCCCATACAGGCCAAGGCGCACACCCCTACAGCCCATGTGGCCCCCCGGGGCAGGTGGACCCCCTTGGTGGACCCCTGGACCCCTTTCGGCACTCCCGGTACAATACCGATAATGCGCGAAACTTTTCCGGCGACCAAACCAAGACTTCCCATATATAAATCTTTACCTCCGGACCATTCCGGAACTCCTCGTGACGTCCGGGATCTCATCCGGGACTCCGAACAACTTTCGGGTTACCGCATACTAATATCTCTATAACCCTAGCGTCACTGAACCTTAAGTGTGTAGACCCTACGGGTTCGGGAGACATGCAGACATGACCGAGATGACTCTCCGGTCAATAACCAACAGTGGGATCTGGATACCCATGTTGGCTCCCACATGTTCCACGATGATCTCATCGGATGAACCACGATGTCGAGGATTCAATCAATTCCGTATACAATTCCCTTTGTCTAGCGGTACGATACTTGCCCGAGATTCGATCGTCGGTATCCCGATACCTTGTTCAATCTCGTTACCGGCAAGTCTCTTTACTCGTTTCGTAACACATCATCCCGTGATCAACTCCTTGATCACATTGTGCACATTATGATGATGTCCTACCGAGTGGCCCCAGAGATACCTCTCCGTTTACACGGAGTGACAAATCCCAGTCTCGATTCGTGCCAACCCAACAGACACTTTCGGAGATACCTGTAGTGTACCTTTATAGCCACCCAGTTATGTTGTGACGTTTGGCACACCCAAAGCACTCCTACGGTATCCGGGAGTTGCACAATCTCATGGTCTAAGGAAATGATACTTGACATTAGAAAAGCTTTAGCATACAAACTATATGATCTTGTGCTAGGCTTAGGATTGGGTCTTTGTCCATCACATCATTCTCCTAATGATGTGATCCCGTTATCAATGACATCCAATGTCCATGGTCAGGAAACCGTAACCATCTATTGATCAACGAGCTAGTCAACTAGAGGCTTACTAGGGACATGGTGTTGTCTATGTATCCACACATGTATCTGAGTTTCCTATCAATACAATTCTAGCATGGAGAATAAACGATTATCATGAACAAGGAAATATAATAATAACTAATTTATTATTGCCTCTAGGGCATATTTCCAACATCATGATCATTCTTAGAACAGCAACTTATATAATTCTTGTCATATAATTTCTAATGCTAGAGTAACAATTCAATCACAATTTCAAGTATGAATCATAAACTTCATTGAGAACTAACAAACTATATTCTCAGTCATTGGAGCAATTGAAATTTATCATAACATAGGAAAGAGTCAATATATAAGAGCTTTTCAGCAAGTCCACATACTCAACTATCATATAGTCTTTCACAATTGCTCACACTCACGCAATACTTATGGGTATGGAGTTTTAATCGGACACAGAGAAAGATAGGGCTTATAGTTTTGCCTCCCAATGTTTTACCTCAAGGGTAATGTCAACAATAATAGTTCATGAAAACTCATATCCAATTAGCCATATATACCAGGATCTTTCCAACATACTGTGCTTGCCAAAGGATGAAATGTAAAAAGGAAGGGTGAAGATCACCATGACTCTTATGCAATGTAGGAGATATAAGTAAAAGATAGGCCCTTCGCAGAGGGAAGCAGAGGCTGTCATGCGCTTTTATGGTTGGATGCACAAAATCTTAATGCAAGAGAACGTCACTTTATATTGCCACTTGTGATATGGACCTTTATTATGCAGTATGTCGCTTTTATTTCTTCCATATCACACGATCGTATAAAGCTTATTTTCTCCCACACTAATAATTCATGCATATTTAGAGAGCAATTTTTATTGCTTGCACTGATGACAACTTACTTGGAGGATCTTACTCAATCCATAGGTAGGTATAGTGGACTCTCATGATAAAACTGGTTTAAGGGTATTTGGAAGCACAAGTAGTATCTCTACTTGGTGCGATGAATTTGGCTAGCATGAGGGGGAAAGGCAAGCTCAACCATGTTGGATGATCCATGACAATATAATTTATCTCAGATGTAAGAAAACATAACCCATTACGTTGTCTTCCTTGTCTAACGTCAACTCTTTAACATGTCATATTTTAATGAGTGCTCACAATCATAAAAGATGTCCAAGATAGTATATTTATATGTGAAGACCTCTCTTTCTTTATTACTTCCTATTAATTGCAACGATGACCAAAACTATGCTTGTCAACTCTCAACAACTTTTATTCATCATACTTTTTCTATGTGAACTCATTACTCTCCATAAGACTCACATGATCTCTTTGTTTCTTTTTATTTCTTTCTCCTTTCTTTTATTCCCTTAGGATCATGGCAAAATAATCAAGCCCTTGACTCAACACTAATCTTTATTATATAGCTCACGGACTCGATTACATAGAAGGATCATAAAGCAAAACTCAAAACTAGATCATGCCATAAACTTTATTCTACTAGATCAAGATATTACCAAAAGGATCGAACTAAGAAAAAACGGTAAAGATAAAAGTGATGGTGATACGATACCGGGGCACTCCCCCAAGCTTGGCAGTTGCCAAAGGGAGTGCCCATACTAGATACTCAATTCTTCTTTGTTGGTGGAGAAGGTGATGGTTCTGTTGATGGCGTAGGCTTGTCGTCCTTCTTCCACGGCATGGGCTCACCATCATAGAAGGATGATCGAGTCTCCTGAAACCTCAAATCTGCAGCCAAACTCATCCTCTTGAATCTATATTCATACTCACAGTTTTGATTTTGCAGTTCATAGATCTAGGATTGGAGGTGCTCATTTTTCTCATGGAGCTTGAAGATGGCCTCCCCAATGTCCTTGACGTCCAGCTTGTGGTTGTTGGTGAACTCCGTGATCATAATGTGATTGGAATCGAGTCCACGCTCCACCATCTCCTGACACTTGAAAACTTCTTGCTCCAATGCCTCAAGCCTTGCCTCCGTGCTTCCGGTCTTCCTTGGTCCCTCAACATTGCGGATGTGTAACAACCCCTCACACATCTCAATGGTTTGAGGGTGTTGCAGCACTTCTGCGAGGTAGGGGTTGATGACCTTCTCGAAGAACTGGTCCTTGGGGGCGCTTGAAGATGACATGAAGACCTGGATCTGTCAGAAAATAGCTCGAAACAAAAACAGGAGACTTTTGCGTGATACGGGAGTCAAAACCCCCGGGAGATTATATAATGAATTTTTACCGACCAAAATACGTGTCGTGTACAAAAATGGAGTCCGGAGAGCACACAAGGTGCCCACGAGGTAGGGGGCGCGCCCTCCACCCTCGTGGAGCCCTCGTGTCCTTCCCGGACTGCTTCTTATTTTTCTATTTTTCTAAATATTCCAAAACGGAGAAATATTGCCTTAAAAACTGTTTTGGAGTCGGTTTACTTATCGTACCACAAACCTATTCCTTTTCGGAGTCTGAAACATTCCGGAAAGTGTCCCTTATGTATTCCTCCGGGGTTACGGTTTCAATAACATTGGTTTCAACATTTATGGGATTACCTGAGATATAATGTTTGATTCTTTGACCATTCACCACCTTCGAATTTGTGCCTTCGAAGTTGTTGATTTTTATGGCACCGAAACGATAGACCTCCTCGATAACGTAAGGACTTCCCATTTAGAGAGAAGTTTTCCTGCAAAAAATCTTAAACGAGAGTTGTATAGCAATACATAATCACCTACATTAAACTCACACTTTTGTATCCTTTTATCATGCCATCTTTTAACTTTTTCTTTAAACAACTTGGCATTTTCGTAGGCTTGGGTTCTCCATTCATTGAGTGAGCTAATATCAAATAACCTCTTCTCACCGGCAAGTTTAAAATCATAATTGAGCTCTTTAATAGCCCAATATGCCTTGTGTTCTAGTTCGAGAGGTAAGTGACATGCTTTTCCATAAACCATTTTATACGGAGACATACCCATAGGATTTTTACATGCAGTTCTATAGGCCCATAATGCATCATCAAGTTTCTTGGACCAATTCTTTCTAGATCTATTAACAGTCTTTTACAAAAATTAATTTGAGCTCTCTATTACTCAATTCTACTTGACCACTATACTGAGGGTGATAAGGGGATGCAATTCTATAATTAATATCATATTTAGCAAGCATTTTACGGAAAGCACCATGAATAAAATGTGAACCACCATCAGTCATTAAATATCCAGAGACTTTTAATCTTAGAAAAATAACTTCTTTAAGCATTTTAATAGAAGTGTTATGATCAGCACTACTAGTTGGAATAGCTTCTACCCACTTAGTAACGTAATCAACAGCAAGTAAAATATGTGTATATCCATTAGAGGAAGGAAAAGGTCCCATATAGTTAAAGCCCCAAACATCAAATGGTTCAGTAACAAGTGAATAATTCATAGGCATTTCTTGACATCTACTAATATTACCAATTCTTTGACATTCATCACAAGATAAGACAAACTTACGGGCATCCTTGAAGAGAGTAGGCCAATAAAAACCAGATTGCAATACCTTATGTGCAGTTCTATCTCCAGCATGGTGTCCTCCATAAGCTTCGGAGTGACACTTGCGTAGGATCTGTTCCTGTTCATGCTCAGGTACACAACGTCTAATAACACCATCTACTCCATCTTTATAAAGATGTGGGTCATCCCAAAAGCAATGCCTCAAATCATATAAGAACTTTTTCTTTTGCTGGTATGTGAAACTAGGTGGTATAAACTTAGCAACACTGTAATTAGCATAATCAGCATACCATGGAGCAGTATGAGAAGCATCTATGACATTTAATTTCTCATCAGGAAAGCTATCATCAATAGGAAATGGGTCATCAAGCACATTTTCTAACCTAGACAAGTTGTCTGCAACGGGGTTCTCAGCTCCCTTTCTATCAACGATATGTAAGTCAAATTCTTGTAGCAAGAGAACCCATCTAATAAGTCTAGGTTTAGCATCTTTCTTTTCCATTAGATATTTAGTAGCAGCATGATCAGTGTGAATAGGTACTTTAGAATCAACAATATAAGGTCTGAACTTATCACAAGCAAATACAACTGCTAAGAATTCTTTTTCAGTAGTAGCATAATTTCTTTGAGCATTGTCTAGGGTTTTACTAGCATATTGAATAACATTTAATTTCTTATCAACTCTTTGTCCTAGAACAGAACCTACAGCATAATCACTAGCATCACACATAATTTCAAAGGTAAATTCCAATCAGGTGGCTGAACAATAGGTGCAGAGATCAATGCTTTCTTAAGTATTTCAAATGCTTCTACACAATCATCATCAAAGACAAATGGTATATCTTTTTGTAATAAATTAGTCAGAGGCCGAGAAATTTTTGAGAAGTCCTTAATGAACCTCTAAAATCCAGCGTGACCAAGGAAACTTCTTATACCTTTGATGTCCTTGGGACATGGCATCTTCTCAATAGCATCAACCTTGGCTTTATCAACCTCAATACCTCTTTCAGAAACTTTGTGCCCCAAGACAATACCTTCATTAACCATAAAGTGACACTTTTCCCAATTCAAGACAAGATTAGTTTCTTCACATCTCTGCAAAACTCGATCAAGGTTGCTCAAGCAATCATCAAAAGAAGATCCATAGACGGAGAAATCGTCCATGAAAACCTCACAAATCTTTTCACAAAAGTCAGAGAATATAGCCATCATGCATCTTTGAAAGGTAGCAGGTGCATTACATAAACCAAAAGGCATACGTCTATAAGCAAAAGTACCAAAAGGGCAAGTAAAAGTAGTCTTTGATTGATCTTTGGCTGACACGGGTATTTGAGAGAAACCAGAATAACCATCTAGAAAGCAAAAATGTGTATGTTTGGATAATCTTTCTAGCATTTGATCGATAAAAGGTAAGGGGTAATGATCCTTTTTAGTTGCCTTATTTAATTTGCAGAAATCAATTACCATCCTATAACCTATAATAATTCTTGAGGAATCAATTCATCTTTATCATTAGGAATGACAGTAATACCTCCCTTCTTGGGGACACAATGGACAGGACTTACCCACTGACTATCAGCAACGGGATAGATTATACCTGCCTCAAGGAGCTTTAGTATTTCCTTTCTTACCACTTCTTTAATTTTAGGATTCAGCCGTCATTGATGATCACGAACTGGTTTAGCATCTTCTTCCAAATTTATTTTATGTTGACATAGAGTGGGACTAATGCCCTTAAGATCATCAAGAGTATACCCAATAGCGGGATGGTGCTTCTTCAGAGTTTTCAATAATCTCTCTTCCTTGTGCTATGAAAGGTTAGCACTAATAATAACATGATATATCTTTTTCTCATCAAGATAAGCATATTTAAGAGCATCAGGCAACGGTTTAAGCTCAAACACGGGATCACCCTTGGGTGGAGGAGGATCCCCTAGGATTTCAACAAGCAAATTGTGTTTCAGAATAGGTTCCTGTTTAAAGAATACTTCATCTATTTCCCTTCTTTCATTCATAAACATGTCATTTTCATGGTCTAGCAAATATTGTTCTAAAGGATCACTAGGAGGTACGGCAATAGAAGCACGACCAATAATTTCATCCTTACTAGGTAATTCTTCTTCACGGTGTTGTCTACTAAATTTAGAGAAATTAAATTCATGAGTCATATCATCTAAACCGATAGTAACAACATCCCTTTTGCAATCTATGGTAGCATTAACAGTGTTCAGGAAGGGTCTACCAAATATAATGGGACAAAAGCTATCTTGTGGGGAACCAAGAACAAGAAAATCAGCTGGATATTTAGTTTTCCCACACAAGACTTCAACATCTCTAACAATTCACATTGGTGAAATAGTATCTCTATTGGCAAGTTTAATTGTGACATCAATATCTTCTAATTCAACAGGTGCAATATCATGCATGATTTCTCTATATAGGCTAATAGGTATTGCACTAGCACTGGCACCCATATCACATAAGCCATGATAACAATGATCTTCTATTTTAACAGAAATAACAGGCATGCCTACCATAGGTCTAGGTTTATCTTTAGCACAAGGTTTAGCAATTCTAGCAGTTTCATCACAGAAATTAATAACATGCCCATCAATATTATCATACAAGAGATCTTTAACAATAGCAGTATTAGTTTCAACTCTAATTTGCTCAGGAGGTATATAAGTTTTAATATTGCTTTTACGAACCACAGTTGAAGCTTTAGCATGATCCTTTATCCTGATAGGGAAAGGTGGTTTCTCAACATAAGAAGTAGGAACAATTGGATCATTATAAGTGACAATCTTTTATTCAACTTTAATTGGTGCAGCTACTTTTACTTCTATGGGAGGATGATATTTAAACCACTTCTCCTTCGGGAGATCAACATGAGTAGCAAAAGATTCACAGAAAGAAGCTACTATCTCAGAGTCAAGTCCATATTTAGTGCTAAATTTACGGAAAACATCGGTATCCATAAAAGATTTAACACAATAAAACCTAGGTGTCATACCTGACTCCTTACCTTTCTCGAGGTCCCAATCTTCAGAGTTGCGTTTAATTCTTTCCAATAAATCCCATTTGAATTCAATAGTCTTCATCATAAAAGAGCTAGCACAAGAAGTATCAAGCATGGTGCGATTGCCATCAGAAAGCCGAGCATAAATTTTTTGAATAATCATTTCCCTTGAGAGCTCATGATTGGGGCATGAATATAACATTGATTTAAGCCTCCCCCAAGCTTGAGCGATGCTTTCTCCTTCGCGAGGCCAAAAATTATATATATAATTGCGATCACGATGAACAAGATGCATAGGATAAAACTTCTAATGAAATTCCAATTTCAATCGTTTGTAGTTCCATGACCCCATATCATCACATAGCCTGTACCATGTCGATGCAACTCCCTTCAAAGATAAAGGGAAGAACTTCTTCTTAACAACATCTCCGGGTACACCTGCAAGCTTAAATAATCCACAAACTTCATCCACATATATTAGATGCTCATCAGGATGCTTTGTTCCATCTCCTAAAAAGGATTAGATAGCAGTTTTTCTATCATACCCGAAGGAATTTCAAAGCAGACATTTTCATTTTCAGTAGGTTTAGTAGGTTGAGGAGCAACTCTTTGCTCTACTGGTCAGGGTGAAGATACCCCGAACAAGCCCCTCAGAGGATTACTTTCCATAGTAACAAGTGACAGTAAATTTCAGCACACTATATAAATTTTTCCTTACCAAATTCCACCTACCAAAGGCGCTTCACTCCCCGGCAACGGCGCCAGAAAAGAGTCTTGATGACTCACAAGTATAGGGGATCTATCGTAGTCCTTTCGATAAATAAGAGTGTCGAACCCAACGAGGAGCAGAAGGAAATGATAAGCGGTTTCCAGCAAGGTATTCTCTGCAGGTACTGAAATAAGTGGTAACAAATAGTTTTGTGATATGATAATTTGTAATGAGCAACAAGTAAAGAAAGTAAATAAAGTGCAGCAAGACGGCCCAATCCTTTTTGTAGCAAAGGAAAAGCCTGAACAAACTCTTATATACAGAAAAGTGCTCCCGAGGACACATGGGAATATCGTCAAGCTGGTTTTCATCACGCTCATATGATTCGCGTTCGGTACTTTGATAATTTGGTATGTGGGTGGACCGGTGCTTGGGTACTGTCCTTACTTGGACAAGCATCCCACTTATGATTAACATCTATTGCAAGCATCCGCAACTACAACAAAAGTATTAAGGTAAACCTAACCATAGCATGAAACATATGGATCCAAATCAGCCCCTTACGAAGCAACGCATAAACTAGGGTTTAAGCTTCTATCACTCTAGCAACCCATCATCTATTTATTACTTCCCAATGCCTTCCTCTAGGCCCAAATAATGGTGAAGTGTCATGTAGTCGACGTTCACATAACACCACTAGAGGAGAGACAACATACATCTCATCAAAATATCGAACGAATACCAAATTCACATGACTACTAATAGCAAGACTTCTCCCATGTCCTCAGGAACAAACGTAACTAATCACAAAGCATAAACATGTTCATAATCAGAGGGGTATTAAATATGCATATAGGATCTGAACATATGATCTTCCACCAATTAAACCAACTAGCATCTACTACAAGGAGTAATTAACACTACTAGCAACCTACTAGTACCAATCCCGAACTTGGAGACAAGAATTGAATACAAGAGATGAACTAGGGTTTTGAGAGGAGATGGTGCTGATGAAGATGTTGATGGAGATTGCCCTCTCCCAGTGAGAGGAGCGTTGGTGATGATGATGGCGATGATTTCCCCCTCCCGGAGGGAAGTTTCCCCGGCAGAACAGCTCCGCCGGAGCCCTAGATTGGTTCTGCCAAGGTTCCACCTCGTGGCGGCGGAGTTTCGTTCGAGAAGATGGCTTATTATTTTTTTTCCATCGAAAGACTTAATATAGCAGAAGATGGCCACCGGAGGGCCACCAGGGGGCCCACGAGGTAGGGGGCGTGCCAAGGGGGTAGGGAGCGCCCCCACCCTCGTGGGCAGGGTGTGGCCCCCCTGGTGAACTTCTTCCGCTGAGTATTTTTTATATATTCTGAAAATGTCTTCCGTGAAGTTTTAGGACTTTTGGAGCTGTGCAGAATAGGTCTCTAATATTTGCTCCTTTTCCAGCCCAGAATCCCAGCTGCCGGCATTCTCCCTCTTTATGTAAACCTTGTAAAATAAGAGAGAATAGGCATAAGTATTGTGACATAATGTGTAATAACATCCCATAGTGCAATAAATATCGATATAAAAGCATGATGCAAAATGGACGTATCATATTGCCATAATAATGATAAGAAAAATCGTGAAAACTCATCTCATACTCCCTATGTTCAGCAGCAAGTTTTCTTTGTGGGAGGCAAAAGTAATCAAAAGGGCTAAATTTAATGGGACAAAAGTCCCCAAGATCAAGCTCGGGAGGTATTGGTTCCTCCTTTGGCCCTTCATATTGCACAACCAATTTATCATTATAAGCATTCTTTTGGTAAAAAGTCATGAGCCTTTGTTCAAGAGAAAAACCTAACCCATTATTCTGAATATCAAAATCATTATTAAGTTCAGAAATCCTGTCAACTACAACATCGGTAGGAACCTTTTTTCTAAGGTTTTCATTATAAGCAACATGATCTAAAGATCGTAAACGCATTATGTCTTCTTGATTAAAAAAGATTGCTTCCATGGGAGGACGGCCAACATCCACCCTATAATGCGCAAAAATTTCATTGGCATCTTTTATTATAAATCTGAACTCATGTGCTAAAAAGATGGTAGCTGCTCTCTTAACACAAGAATGCTCAATATTGGAAAATTCTAGAAAAATCCTTTGTATGCAAGGATGCATGTGGATAATTGTCTTTCAAGTTCAACTACGAGCAAAGATATAGCATCCGCAAGACTACTAGTTCTATGAAGAATAGATCCACCCATAGTGGGAAAAGCTCCGGCGCAAGTAAAGAAATCTTGAATAACTCCTTTTCCAATATATTACCACTACCAATCCAAAACTTTTTAGTGTGTAGAATAGTAGGTTCTTAGTGAGGATTATCAAAAGCATCAAAATTTCCCCCATCATTACTACTATCCTTTTCAACGATAACCTCCCCAGTTTCAGACATGATGGGAACAAACCGCACTAAGAACAAACACACAAGAGGCGAGCGAGAAGAGACGAAAGGAAAAGGGGTGAAGAAAAGGCAAAGGTTTTTGAGAATCTTTTTAGAAGTGGGGGATAGAAAAACGAGAGGCGAATGGCAAATAATGTAATGCGAGGGAGAAGAGTTTATGATGGGTACTTGGTATGTCTTGACTTGGGTAGATCTCCCCGACAACGGCGCTAGAAATCCTTCCTGCTACCTCTTGAGTCTTGAGCATGTGTTGGTTATCCCTTGAAGAGGAAAGGGTGATGAAGCAAAGTAGCGTAAGTATTTCCCTAAGTTTTTGAGAACCAAGGTATCAATCCAGTAGGAGACAACGCACAAGTCACCTAGTACCTGCACAAACAATCGAGAACCTTGCAACCAACGCGATAAAGGGGTTGTCAATCCCTTCACGGTCACTCGCAAAAGTGAGATCTAATAAAGATAGTAAGATAAATATTTTTGGTGTTTTTGTTGTATAGATTGGAAAGTAAGATTGCAAAATAGTAAACGAGATGCGATGTAAATAAAAGAGATGCAATATAATAAGAAAGAGATCCGGGGGCCATAGGTTTCCCTAGTGGCTTCTCTCAAGATAGCATGTATTACGGTGGGTGAACAAATTACTGCCGAGCAATTGATAGAAAAGTGCATAGTTATGAGAATATCTAAGGCAATGATCATGAATATAGGCATCATGTCTGTGTCAAGTAGATCGAAATGATTCTGCATCTACTACTATTACTCCACACATCGACCGCTATCCAGCATGCATCTAGAGTATTAAGTTCATAAGAACAGAGTAACACATTAAGCAAGATGACAAGATATAGAGGGATAAACTCAAACAATATGATATAAACCCCATCTTTTTATCCTTGATGGCAACAATACAATACGTGCCTTGCTGCCCCTACTGTCACTGGAAAAGGACACCGCAAGATTGAACTCAAAGCTAAGCACTTCTCCTATTGCAAGAAAGATCAATCTAGTAGGCCAAACTAAACCGATAATTCAAAGAGACTTGCAAAGATATCAAATCATGCATATAATAATTTAGAGAAGAACCAAATAATATTCATAGATAATCTTGTTCATAAACCCACAATTCATCGGATCTCGGCAAACACACCGCAAAAGAGTATTACATCGAATAGGTCTCCAAGAACATGGAGGAGAACTTTGTATTGAGAACCAAAGAGAGAGAAGAAGCCATCTAGCTAATAACTATGGACCCGAAGGTCTATGGTAAACTACTCACGCTTCATCGGAGAGGCTATGGTGTTGATGTAGAATCCCTCCGTGATTGATTCCCCCTCCGGAAGATCGCTGGAAGAGGCCCCAAGATGGGATCTCACGGGTACAGAAGGTTGTGGCGGTGGAAAAGTGGTTTCGTGGCTCTCTGCGATCGATCTAGGGTATAAGAGTATATATAGGCGGAAGAAGTACGTCGATGGAGCTACGAGGGGCCCACGAGGGTGGTGGAGAGCCCTCCTGCCTCGTGGCCGCCTCGTGGCGTTCCAGATTTCAACTCCAAGTCTTCTGGTTTGCTTTCGGTCCAAGAAAGATCATCACGAAGGTTTCATTCCGTTTGGATTTTATTTGGTATTCCTTTTCTATGAAACTCTAAAATAGGGAAAAAAATAGAAAATTGGCGCTAGGCCTCTGGTTAATAGGTTAGTCCCAAAAATAATATAAAAGAGCATATTAAAGCCCATTAAACATCCAAAACATATAATATAATAGCATGGAACAATAAAAAATTATAGATACGTTGGAGACGTATCACTCCCTCTAACTTGGCACTATTATATGTGGTTGCATGTTATGTATGATGTCTAGATTGTATTGCTTCTAATTTTGTTGAATTCCATCTGCTTACTTTACACATTATACTTGTGAATAAGACATGTGTTCCTGTTTCTAGAACATACAATATTTGTCTATCACACCATGTTCATACATCAAAGTACTAATGTTGTGTAACCTGCAAAAATCACTTATCATAAGACATGTTTGACTTGGTAGTGTGATATAGGTTACATCTCGCATTCTTTTCTAGCTTGTACTACTTCTAATTTGTTGAAATGACACTTATGATGAGATAATTCTAACTTCGCCAAGCACTACGAGAGACGAGGAGGGAGAGAGGTAGGGCTGAGCCAAGAGGGAGATGATCTCGTGTCTTGCAGCCCCCAATACCTCAAGTATATATAGGGGAAGGGGAGGGGCTGCGCCCCCATCTAGGGTTCCCTCCCTAGGGATGGCGGCAGCCTCAAAACCCATCTAGGGTGGCGGCCAAGGGGGGAGAGAGGGGGGTGCACCTAGGGTGGGCCTTAAGGCCCATCTGGACCTAGGGTTTGCCCCCTCCCACTCTCCCTTGCACCTTGGGCCTTGGTGGGGGCGCACCAGCCCACCTGAGGCTGATCCCCTCCCACACTTGGCCCATGCAGCCTTCTAGGGCTGGTGGCCCCACCTGGTGGACCCCCGGGACCCTCCCGGTGGTCCCGGTACGTTACCAATAGCACCCGAAACTTTTCCGGTGACCAAAACGGGACTTCCCATATATAAATCTTTACCTCCGGACCACTCCGGAACTCCTCGTGACGTCCGGGATTTCATCTGGGACTCCGAACAACATTCGGTAACCGCGTACATACTTTCCCTATAACCCTAGCGTCATCGAACCTTAAGTGTGTAGACCCTATGGGCTCGGGAGTCATGCAGACATGGCCGAGACAACTCTCCGGTCAATAACCAACAGCGGGATCTGGATACCCATGTTGGTTCCCACATGCTCCCCAATGATCTCATCGGATGAACCATGATGTCAAGGATTCAATCAATCCCGTATACAATTCCCTTTGTCTATCGGTACGATACTTGCCCGAGATTCGATCGTCGGTATCCCGATACCTTGTTCATTCTCGTTACTGGCAAGTCTCTTTACTTGTTCCATAACACATCATCTCGTGATCAACTCCTTGGTCACATTGTACACATTATGATGATGTCCTACCGAGTGGGCCCAGAGATACCTCTCCGTTACACGGAGTGACAAATCCCAGTCTCGATTCATGCCAACCCAACAGACACTTTCGGAGATACCCGTAGTGCACCTTTATAGCCACCCAGTTACGTTGTGACGTTTGGCACACCCAAAGCACTCCTACGGTATCCGGGAGTTGCACAATCTCATGGTCTAAGGAAATGATACTTGACATTAGAAAAGCTTTAGCATACGAACTACACAATCTTGTGCTAGGCTTAGGATTGGGTCTTGTCCATCACATCATTCTCCTAATGATGTGATCCCATTATCAACGACATCCAATGTCCATGGTCAGGAAACCGTAACCATCTATTGATCAACGAGCTAGTCAACTAGAGGCTTACTAGGGACATGGTGTTGTCTATGTATCCACACATGTATCTGAGTTTCCTATCAATAAAATTCTAGCATGGATAATAAACGATTATCATGAACAATGAAATATAATAATAACTAATTTATTATTGCCTCTAGGGCATATTTCCAACAGTGGTTGTCTAACATCAAAGTTCAGTTCGTCTGTATCACACATCAATTTGTTCTGAAGAACTAAATTGTTATTCATTTTTCTTATCGGCTTGACTTAACATGGCACAGAGAAAGAGCAAGGGACACAGAATGACAGGGGATGGTGTTAGTACTAAGGACACACGGAAAGTGAAGCGGAAGAATCCTGCAGATTCTGCTGGTACTGATGGTGCAATAGAAGGTCAAAGTCTAGCAAAAAATTGTACAAACGGGGTATCCCGTGCTACACGAGCTGCAGAGCCAGCCAAACAGAAACAAATAGCTGCCACCAAACAAGCAGAGACAGCCCTAGTTGTTGCAACACCTTCCAAAGTACCACCAGCTGCACGAGTTACTCGTTTGTCAACTCAGCTAGCAACATGTTCCCAAGCTCCCTTGCCACCTAACACTACTTCCAAAGCACTCTTGACACAAGACGAGTTGGCAAGATCAGATGAACTTTGTGAGCTTCAACAGCAAGAAGGTAGTTGCCCAAGTCAAGTTACAGTTGTATGCTTCTTTATATGTAGTCTCATAGTTTGATGTACACTCACACTTCCTATGTTCGTTGTTGGACTAGCACCTAGGTACAAGAGGAAAGAAACATCAGGGATAATGCTCAATAGGTTAACTAAATCTAGAGGAGGAAGAATGGAGATCAGTTTTGAGGCAGGTTTAAAAAGGCCACATGATGCTACAGAGTCAGCCAAGTTAGTATCAAAGGCAACGGTTGCCGTTAGGTGTCGTGTACGTATCCTCCCAACATGGATTCAGTACAGGAATGACAAAGATGAAACCCAGTTCAACACCTTCCTCGACCATTTTATATGTAAGTATGGTTATGCATGGAAACTAGTAATATCGTCCTGCTCTGTCCCATACTTCCTAGGTTGCTGATAATGAGACTCCCATAATTTTCAACAGATGAGGTTCAAGTTGGATAGCCAAGATGGTGCAACCAGACAAGATTGCACCCATGTTTTCAAGTCTGCTCTGCGACAGTATCAGTATAACTTGAGGAAAACTCACTTTTAAGGCAAGGCTAATAGTGAACTTGCCCAAACATCTCAAGTGGAAAATATATCGGATGAAGACTAGAGAGGCCTCGTTAAACACTGGTGTGATCCAAAGTATCAGGTACATTATATATATGTGATCAGATCACATGTTGAAGTCCTATTTACACATGTGCCTCACAAATCTATCTTGTTGTAGGTAATCTATTCAAAGAACAAGGGCAACCGTATGAAAGTGAAATTCCAGCAGACGACAGGATCTCGTAGCTATATTGCACACTGCGAGGCTCTTGTAATTAGTTGTTGTTTCACTCTTTTCGCTATACCATATTATCATATCTATATTGACTTGTTCCAAATGTAGAGGAAAGCCCACAAGGACCAAAAAGTACCTGAACCAAATACTGTGGAAATCTTCAAGGACTGTCACACTAGCAAGATGAAGGGCATGACTACACCAGTCAAAGCCGATGTTGTAAGTCCTTAATCCTCATGCCTTTTAACTACTACTTACTCTGACTTGTGCATTGAACTCCATGGTTTGCAGCCAATGTCTATTACTCTTTTCAATTTTATACACAATTGTCTTAGCGTATCATTGCACCTTACAAGGTTTAAAAGAGAGAAGTGATGTTCCTTTGATCTTGATTTGTAATCTAGTTACGTGCTGGACTTGCCCACACAATGTTACAATTGCTTGTTTGTCTGTTCTTAGTTGTTTCGTGATATTAATGATGTCATACTATGCTTACCATATTATAAACGTTGTCTCTTTATCCTTAGCTATCAATATAATGTGAAGAAATAGACAGTAAATTAGCCATGGTACATGGTCATGTGTTTGGAACCTGGTTTTATTATGTACTTTGCAGTAAAATACAACTAATATTTACATGGGTTCACCCGAATAAGTTCTGTATATAGACCAAAGCTATTTTGTTTGGTTTTGATGCCTCCTTAATATCTTCTGTTCTGGTACTACTAATGTAAAAACTCAACTTTTCAGCAAGCTATGGAAAAAATGGTGGAACCATCACCTTCTAAAGGTGATGAGGCAACTATAACCGCAATGTCACCTCTTGCTGCAATGGGTCAGTACATGTCCACTAACAGTGCCAAAAGCACGTTCCTGCGTAATACTGGGTTGGTTGTTAAGGCAATCTCATCCAAACTGCCTCATGATCAAGATATGCAAGCTCAATACAATGTTATACCTGCACTCCAGACACAAGTCCATTCCCTAACAGAGACCCTTTGTGAAACAAGGACAGACATTGTTCGATGTCATCAAGATATGCATGGTTTTGAAACCAGACTATCAGACATTTGCTATGTTGTTCAGGAGCCTAGGAGAAATGAAGGCGAAGGGTGCTCCATCGGACAATACAGCATGAAAACATAACAGTCACATCAAATGAACTAAGTTTCTGAACTTCTGGTGGTGCATTTATTTCCCAGACTATTAACTTTTATGCCAACCTTCCTTTTGTTTTATGGTTGTAATTTGTTTTGTTGCGATACAAAATTTGTTCTTAACGTGCAGCCACCGGTTGAATAAAATAGCAAGCCATTTTTGTATAGTGTAGGGTGTTCCCTATATTTGCACTGGTGGCGATCTTTGATGCCCAGTGGATGTAATCTGTGCAATCGCCTTAATAGCCTAGCGTTAGTTTCGGGCTTATTTATTTCCTAGTATTCTTTTTCCTTGGTTTTCTAGTGGCCGCAACAACCATGGGCCATATAGGACCGTGGTAACCTTGACCCTGCTACAGGCCATAGGATCCATGGGCCTCCTATGGGCCGTCAGATAAATGGGCTTCCAACGGGCCGTAGAATCGGTGGGCCTCGGGCCATCGGATAAATGGGTCCACATGGGTCGTAAACGAGCGTAGTTGGTATCGGACCAGCACGATAATGGGCCGTTAACAGGTCGGAGGATAGCAAAGGCTTAATACTGTCACATGCATAACAGGTCGTTAATGGGCCAGAATATAGGACGGGCTGGAAACGGCGCAACGGGTTAACAGGCCACAAACGGGCCGATTCTTGCCACGGGCCAAATTTGGCCCATTAGGGGAACATGCCAGTAACGGGCCAGAAGTAATCGAGGGCCAGAAAGGAGCCCAAGAACGTATGGGTCGTCAGTAGGCCAAAAGCTAATACGGGCTAGAAACGGCCCATGTGAATCATGGCCCGTTAATGGGTACAAAGAAATTTACTGTTCATTATGGGCTAGAGTCACCATGGGCCACTAAAGGGCTTAAAGTTACGAAAGGCCTCATATGGGCCGAAAGACATCATGGGCCATACATGGGCCGAAAGTGAAACGGGATGGTGTTATATTCGACGGCCCACATGACATTGTTGGGCCGATTTCGGGAAGGCCCTAACGGGCCGTGAGTTACCGAGCCATAAAATGGGCTATTTGCGAACATACAGTTAATAGGCTTTTCATGGGCCGACCCGCTAACTTTTGACCAAGTCAAACGGGTCGGCCTTTGTAAGCTAAATGGGCCAGTGGTGGGCCGTCGCACCTGTCGACATATCATAGGGGCCTATCTGACCCAATGATGAGATGACACGTGTTTCCTCCAACCAATGAGAATTTTACACATGGAAAATCCCCATTGGTCCGGGCTGTTAACGGGTTATCGGATCCAAAACCGGACCCGATAGCTTAACACGACCCATTACGGTGGATGCCACGTGTCGGTTACCCTTGACGAAAGCAATTCCATGACGCATCATTTATTGTCATGGAAGTGAACACTTCCTTGATGATAATTTTGGTATTGTCAATGAACACTTCTACGACAGTACATGTATGACTATCTTGATTCTGTCATAAAATCGCCATGGATGTACATACATGACAGAAAAGGTGACCTACTATGACAAACACGTATCATCACGGAAGTGTATTTTTTTGTAGTGATAATCACCCAGTTACGTTGTGACGTTTGATAGCACACAAAGTATTCCTCAGGTATCCGGGAGTTGCATAATCTCATAGTCAAAGGAATATGTATATGACATGAAGAAAACAATAGCAACAAAACTTAACGATCATTATGCTAAGATAATGGATGGGTCTTGCCCATCGCATCATTCTCCTAATGATGTGATCCCATTCATCAAATGACAACACATGTCCATGGTTAGGAAACTTAACCATCTTTGATTAACGAGCTAATCTAGTAGAGGCTTACTAGGGACACGGTGTTTTGTCTATGTATCCACACATGTATCAAGTTTCCCGTTGATACAATTCTAGCATGAATAATAAACATTTATCATGATATAAGGAAATATAAAATAACAACTTTATTAATGCCTCTAGGGCATATTTCCTTCAGTCTCCCACTTGCACTAGAGTCAATAATCTAGTTCACATCATCATGTGATTTAACACCAATAGTTCACATCTTTATGTGATTAATACCCATAGTTCACATCGCCATGTGACCAACACCCAAAAGGGTTTACTAGGATCAATAATCTAGTTCACATCGCTCTATGATTAACACCCAAAGAGTACTAAGGTGTGATCATGTTTTGCTTGTGAGAGAAGTTTAGACAACGGGTCTGCCACATTCAGATCCATATGTATTCCGCAAATTTTCTATGTCTACAATGCTCTGGACGGAGATACTCTAGCTAATTGCTCCCACTTTCAATATGTATCAGATCGAGACTCGGAGTCATCTAGATTAGTGTCAAAGCTTGCATCGATGTAACTCTTTACGACGAACTCTTTATCACCTCCATAACCGAGAAATATTTCCTTAGTCCTCTTACGCAACTAAGGATAATTTTGACCCCTGTCCAGTTATCCACTCCTAGATCACTATCGTACTCCCTTGCCAAACTTATGGTAAGGTACACAATAGGTTTGGTACACAACATAGCATAATTTATAGAATCTATAGTTGAGGCATAGGGAATGACATTCATTCTCTCTATATATTCTGCCGTGATCGGGTTTTGAGTCTTACTCAACTTCACACCTTGTAACACAGGTAATAACCCTTTCTTTGACTGGTCCGTTTTGAACTCCTTCAAAATCTTGTCAAGGTATGTGCTTTGTGAAAGTCCTATCAAGCGTCTTGATCTATCTCTATAGATCTTGATGCTCAATATATAAGCAGCTTCACCGAGGTCTTTTATTGAAAAAAATCTTATTCAAGTATCCTTTTATGTTATCCAGAAATTATATATCATTCCCGATCAACAATATGTCATCCACATATAATATTAGAAATGCTACAGAGCTCCCACTCACTTTCTTGTAAATACAGGCTTCTCTGAAAGTCTGTATAAAACCATATGCTTTGATCACCTCATCAAAGCATATATTACAACTCCGAGATGCTTGTACCACGGCATAAATGGATCGCTGGAGCTTGCACACTTTGTTAGCACCTTTAGGATCGACAAAACCTTCTGGTTGCATCATATACAACTCTTCTTTAAGATATCCATTAAGGAATGCAATTTTGACATCCATTTGCCAGATTTCATAAAATGCGGCAATTGCTAACATGATTCAGACAGACTTAAGCATCGCTACGAGTGAGAAAATCTCATCGTAGTCAACACCTTGAACTTGTTCAAAACATTTTTGTGAGAAGCCGAGCTTTGTAGATAGTAACACTATCATCAGCGTCTATCTTCCTCTTGAAGATCCATTTATTCTCAATGGCTTGTCGATCATCGGGCAAGTCTACCAAAGTCCACACTTTGTTCTCATACATGGATCCTATCTCAGATTTCATGGCCTCAAGCCATTTATCGGAATCTGGGCTCATCATCGCTTCCTCATAGTTCATAGGTTCATCATGGTCTAGTAACATGACTTCCAGAACAGGATTACCGTACCACTCTAGTTCGGAACGTGCTTTGGTTAACCTACGAGGTTCGGTAGTAACTTGATCTAAAGTTTCATGATCATTATCGTTAGCATCCTCTCTAGTTGGTGTAGGCATCACTAGAACTGATTTCTATGATGAGCTACTTTCCAATTCGAGAGAAGGTACAATTACCTCATCAAGTTCTACTTTCCTCCCAATCACTTCTTTCGAGAGAAACTCCTTCTCTAGAAAGGATCCATTCTTAGCAACAAAAATCTTGCCTTCAGATCTGTGATAGAAGGTGTACCCAACAGTTTCATTTGGGTATCCTATGAAGATGCACTTCTCCGATTTGGGTTTGAGCTTATCAGGATGAATTTTTTTCAAAGCATCACAACCCCAAACTTTAAGAAATGACATCTTTGGTTTCTTGCCAAACCATAGTTCATACGGTGTCGTCTCAACGGATTTAGACGGTGCGCTATTTAACATGAATGCAGCTGTCTCTAATGCATAACCCCAAAACGATATGGTAAATCGGTAAGAGACATCATAGATCGCACCATATCTAATAAAGTGCGGTTACGACGTTCGGACACACCATTATGCTGTGGTGTTCCAGGTGGCATGAGTTGTGAAACTATTCCACATTGTTTTAAATGAAGGCCAAACTCGTAACTCAAATATTTGCCTCCGCGATCAGATCGTAGAAACTTTATTTTCTTGTTACGATGATTCTCCACTTCACTCTGAAATTCTTTGAACTTTTCAAATGTTTCAGACTTGTGTTTCATTAAGTAGATGTACCCATATATGCTCAAATCATCTGTGAAGGTCAGAAAATAACGATACCCGTCGCGAGCCTCAACACTCATCGGACCACATACATCGGTATGTATTATTTCCAATAAGTTAGTGGCTCGCTTCATTGTTCCAGAGAACAGAGTTTTAATCATCTTGCCCATGAGGCATGGTTTCAAGCATCAAATGATTCATAATCAAGTGATTCCAAAAGTCCATCCGCATGGAGTTTCTTCATGCGCTTTACACCAATATGATCTAAACGGCAATGTCACAAATATGTTGCACTATCATTATCAACTTTGCATCTTTTAGCATCAATATTATGAATATGTGTATCACTACGATCGAGATTCAATAAACCATTTACACTGGGTGTATCACCATAGAAGGTTTTATTCACGTAAACAGAACAACAATTATTCTCTCACTTAAATGAATAACCGTTTTGCAATAAACATGATTCAATCATATTCATGCTCAACGCAAACACCAAATAACATATATTTAGGTTCAACACTAATCCTGAAGGTAGAGGGAGTGTGCGATGGTGATCTTATCAACCTTGGAATCACTTCCAACACACATCGTCACCTCGCCCTTAACTAGTCTTTGTTCATTTTGCAACTCCTGTTTTGAGTTACTAATCTTAGCAACTCAAACAGTATCAAATACCCTGGGGTTACTATGAACACCAGTAAAGTACACATCAAAAACATGTATATCAAATATACCTTTGTTCACTTTGCCATCCTTATTATCCGCCAAGTATTTGGGGTAGTTCCGCTTCCAGTGACCATTCCCTTTGCAGTAGAAGCACTCGGTTTTAGTAGGTCTACCTTTGGGTTTCTTCACGGGAGTGGCAACTTGCTTGTCATTCTTCTTGAAGTTCCCTTTCTTTTCCTTTACCCTTTTTCTTGAAACTAGTCTTGTCAACCATCAACACTTGATGCTTTTTCTTGATTTCCACCTTCGCTAATTTCAGTATCGCGACGAGCTCGGGAATCGTTTTCGTCATCCCTTGCATATTATAGTTCATCACAAAGTTCTAGTAGCTTGGTGACAGTGACTAGAGAACTCTGTCAATCACTATCTTATCTGGAAGATTAACTCCCACTTGATTCAAGAGATTGTACTACCCACACATTCTGAGTACATGCTCACTGGTTGGGCCATTCTCCTCCATCTTGTAGGCAAAGTACTTGTCAGAGGTCTCAAACCTCTCGAACTGGGCATGAGTCTGAAATACCAATTTCAACTCTTGGAACATCTCATATGCTCTGTGGCGTTCAAAACATTTTTGAAGTCCCGGATCTAAGCCGTAAAGCATGGTGCACTAAACTATCAAGTAGTCATCATACCGAGCTTGTCAAACGTTCATAATGTCTGCATTTGCTCTTGCAATAGGTCCGTCACCTAGCGGTGCATCAAGGACATAATTCTTCTGTGCAGCAACGAGGATAATCTTCAGATCACGGACCAAGTCCGCATCATTGCTACTATCATCTTTCGGCTTAGTTTTCTCTAGGAACATATCAAACAAGGGAGCTATACGTGAGCTATTGATCTATAACATAGATATGAAAATACTATCAGGACTAAGTTCATGATAAATTAAGTTCAATTAATCATATTACTTAACAACTCCCACTTAGATAGACATCCCTCGAGTCATCTAAATGATCACGTGATCCATATCAACTAAACCATGTCCGATCACCACATGAGATGGAGTAGTTTTCAATGGTGAACATCTCTATATTGATCATATCTACTATATGATTCACATTCGACCTTTCAGTCTCCAGTGTTCCGAGGCCATGCATGTGCGTACATGCTAGGCTCGTCAAGTTTAACCCGAGTATTCCGTATGTGCAAAACTGTCTTGCACCCGTTGTATGTGAACGTAGAGCTTATCACACCCGATCATCACGTGGTGTCTCAGCATGACGAACTGTCGCAATGGTGCATACTCAGGTAGAACACTTATACCTTGAAATTTTAGTGAGGGATCATCTTATAATGCTATCGACGAACTAAGCAAAATAAGATGCATAAAAGATAAACATCACATGCAATCAAAATATGTGACATGATATGGCCATCATCATCTTGTGCCTTTTATCTCCATCTCCAAATGATCTCCATCGTCACCGGCTTGACACCTTGATCTCCATCATAGCGTCGTGGTCATCTCGCCAACTATTGCTTCTACAACTATCGCTAACGCATAGTGATAAAGTAAAGCAATTACATGGCATTTGCATTTCATACAATAAAGCGACAACCATAAGGCTCCTGCCAGTTGCCGATAACTTTTACAAAACATGATCATCTCATCCAATAACGTATATCACATCATGTCTTGACCATATCACATCATAACATGCCCTCCAAAAACAAGTTAGACGTCCTCTACTTTGTTGTTGCAAGTTTTACGTGGCTGCTACAGGCTTCTAGTAAGAACCGTTCTTACCTACGCATCAAAACCACAACGGCAATTTATCAAGTTTGCTATTTTAACCTTCAATAAGGACCGACCGCAGTCAAATTTGATTCAACTAAAGTTGGAGAAACAGACACCCGCCAGCCACCTTTATGCAAAACTAGTTGCATGTCTGTCGGTGGAACTGGTCTCATGAACGTGGTCATGTAAGGTTGGCCCGAGCCGCTTCATCCAACAATACCGACGAATCGAAATAAGACATTAGTGGTAAGCAGTATGACTATCACCGCCCACAACTCTTTGTGTTCTACTCGTGCATATCATCTATGCATAGACCTAGCTCGGATGCCACTGTTGGGGAACGTAGCATGCAATTTCAAAACATTTCCTATGCTCACGCAAGATCTATCTAGGAGATGCATAGCAACAAGAGGGGAGAGTGTGTCTACGTACCCACGTAGACCAAAAGCGGAAGCGTTTGACAACGCGGTTGATGTAGTCGAACTTCTTCTCGTTCCGATTGATCAAGCACCGAACATACGACACCTCCGAGTTCTGCACATGTTCAGCTCGATGACATCCCTCGAACTCTTGATCCAGCAAAGTGTCGAGGGAGAGTTTCGTCAGCACGACGGCATGGGTGACGGTGATGGTGAAGTGATCCGCGCAGGGCTTCACCTAAGCACTACGACAATATGACGGGAGGCGTAAACTGTGGAGGGGGGCGCCGCACATGGCTAGGAATCAATGTTGTGTGTTCTAGCGATGCCCCCATATATATAGGTGGAAGAGGGAGACAGACTGCAAGGGGCGCCCCAAGTAGTAGTAATCCTACTTGGGCACCTCCTCCAAGTCGGCCTCCCCCCTTCCATATCCATCGGAGGGGGAAGGGAAGAGAGGGGGGAGGGAAAGGAAAGGGGGAGGCCGAATCCTCCCCTTTCCTTCTCGCTTCTCTTCATTTCCTTCTCCTCCTATTCAGCCTATAGGGGGCGCACCAGCCCCTTTTGGGGCTGGTCTGGCCCTCCCTTGGCCCATTAGGCCCATATAGCTTGCCGGGGGTTGTCCGAAACCCCTTCCGGTGACCCGATACCTACCCGGTACCCCCGGAACACTTCGGTGTCCGAATATTATCGTCCTATATATGAATATTTACCTCTCGATCATTTCTAGACTCCTCGTCATGTCCGTAATCTCATACAGGACTTCGTACAACATTCGGTCACCAAATCACATAACTCATATAATACAAAATCGTCATCGAACGTTTAAGCGTGCGGACCCTACGGGTTAGAGAACTATGTAGACATGACCAAGACATCTCTCCAGTCAATAACCAATAGCGGAACCTGGATGCTCATATTGGTTGCCACATATTCTACGACGATCTTTATCGGTCGTACTGTAATGACAACATACGTTATTCCCTTTGTCATCGGTATGTTACTTGCCCGAGATTCGATCGTTGGTATCTTCATACCTAGTTCAATCTCGTTGTCGACAAGTCTCTTTACTCGTTTTGTAATGCATCATCCCGCAACTAACTCATTAGTCACATTGCTTGCAAGTCTTATTATGATGTGCATTACCGAGAGAGCCCAAAGATACCTCTCCGATATTCGGAGTGACAAATCCTAATCTCGATCTATGCCAACCCAACAAACACCTTCAGAGATATATGTAGAGCATCTTTATAATCACCCAGTTATGTTGTAACTTTTGATAGCACACAAGGTATTCCTCCGGTATCCAGGAGTTGCATAATCTTATAGTCAAAGGAATATGTATATGACATGAAGAAAGCAATGGCAATAAAACTTAACGATCATTATGCTAAGCTAACGGATTGGTCTTGTCCATCACATCATTCTCCTAATGATGTGATCCCGTTCATCAAATGACAACACATGTCTATGGTTAGGAAACTTAACCATCTTTGATTAACGAGCTAGTCTAATAGAGACTTACTAAGGACACGATGTTTTGTCTATGTATCCACACATGTATCAAGTTTCCGGTTAATACAATTCTAGCATGAATAATAAAGATTTATCATGGTATAAAGAAATATAAAATAATAACTTTATTATTGTTTATAGGGTATATTTCCTTCACAAACTGCCTAGGATTCTAGACCGTGACAAGCGCCACATAAATCTTATGATTTCAGCTTGTAAGAAAACAAGAGAAGGAGTCACAAGGTATGGTGCATGCTCGGTATGTAGTGTGTCCTTAAAATTGTTCGTGCTTTATAACTAATTGAGAATCTGTATTTTACCTTTCTTAGGGCATCTTCAGCGCCCACCTACAAATGGACACAGTATTTGTCCAAAAATTAGTATGAACTAGTGTCCGGACACGAATACTCCATCCAACACTATACCTCAACTATCCCTCTGCTTTCCGCCAAACAGCAACAATTATCTGTCAAATATATTGGCAGCAATTAATTTTACATGAATAAAAGCACTTAAAAAAAGTGTAAACACATGCAAGCACCTTCCGCCAACATCATGCATGCATGTTTGAACCTTCCTCCAACTACTCCCTCCGTTTATAAATATTTGTATTTTCAAAGATTTTAAATGAACTATCATATACGAATGTATCTAAACATATTTTAAAGTGTAGATTCATTCATTTTGCTTCGTATGTAACCACTTATTGAAATTTGTAGAAAAATAAATATTTAGGAACGTAGGAAGTACATGCTAAACCGTTCTAAAAAAACTACATGCTAAACCTTCCGCCGAACAACATATATGCATTCTATAACCTTCTGCCAAACAACATGCTATCCGATCACTTTTCGCCAAAGCAACATGCATCAGCTAAATAGCAGCGCGACCTTCTGCCATCTGGACAGGGAGGAGAGGTATGTGGTGGTTTTTGATTTGTCAGACACATGTCCAGACTCATGTAAAGCCCTCACGTTTGTCTCGGGTTTGTCAGAAAAAAGTACGTCTGCACCGTTCGACGGACCGATATTTGATGACAAACTGTGTCCGGATGCTTGCGAAAGGTTTGAGGGTCCGCCTTAGAAATGCCCTTATCTATATACCAATATAAAAAGATCCAAAGGGACAGATCCAAACCATCTCTACCGTCAAATCATATGATCTAGCGGTTCAAATCGCTCCAATGTTGAGCACCAAACATGTTTAACACTCGTATTACCCATTACTGCGAATGGTTATAAATATGTTTAGACTCAACACTATCCCATAAAATCTGCTATGTAATTAATATCTTACCATTTTCGTGAAGAAAGCAATTAATATCTTACCAAATATTAATGTGCCACAAATATACCTTACCTTATAACGTGCCACTAATATCCTATCTAATACATACATTGCACGTACATTATTACTAGTTAGATTGAAAGACTTAAACTTGTATGTTATATGAAGAATATCATTAACAGGAACCGTACATTTTTTTCATTCAAAACTCTGTCCTCATAAAATACAAAGAATTAAGTCCTATCTTGCACAGAAATATCATTATATTCCTACAAACTAAAGGGTTATCATATTTTTTTTACAAAGTTCGTAAATTATTATAAAATTCCTGTATACCAAAGGAAGCCCTATATAAATTCATTTGTAATCTTCTTGTTTTAAGCTCCAACGAAATGCACATGACTCAAAACGGTAGCCATTCAATCTTCAGTTTTCCGGTCCAAGTTAATCAGTGTGTGGCACGTGAATTCCTACTCGAAGATTAGATTCCAAGGATGAAGGTTAAAAACACATGATAGCCGTGCATATATAGGACCCGTGACCACATGCGTCATTAACGGACTAGATCATCCCACCTTTTTCTTGCTCAGAGCATTTATAGTGGTCTATATCCTTGCTTGTTTTTTTTTAGACAAGGCAAATACTTGCTGTTTTCATTGATTAAGAAGAAGTGAGAATTGTCCGGTTCATTGATAAAAAAACCGGGCTAAAACCGATACATCCAACCCATAAACACATGGGCACTACCGGCCAACCTGACCACCGACATGCAACAGAAAACACGACGGCACATGCCAACAAATGACCACACGCACAAACAATTGACAGCTCTGACTTCGACGACGAGCATCACCTGGGAAATATGCAGGCCTTGCACCGACCGTGCCCGCCGCAAACGACCACAGAATGTCTGTCATCGTCGCCGCCTGGACTCGCTCCACCGCAACTCCACTTCAAAACAACCAAGCAACTCATGAAAGAGCACCTCGGACACGCCAGGAAGACCCGACTACCGAAGCCCGAACCGCAACCCATGCTTCTCTCGACGCCATTGTCGTTACCAAACAGAAATCAGCGCCCCCGAAACGTCCGCCTCAGCAAACCACGCGGCGAAGATGCCGCCATCCACTGGTCTCTAGTTGTAGCCAGCTCCGAGACGATGTCCCCAAGGAGGTAGAAGACGTGACGACGCCTTCATCGCCCAATCTTGCAGATCCGAGGTTTCCCTCTAGAGCTATGGCCATGGGGAGGAGGGAAGGAACAACACACATCAGCGACGCTTTCAAGAAAGAGCACGACGCCCGCGGGCGTCCCGTCGCCATATCCAGCAAAGCTGGAGATAGGATTTCTCCCGGTGAAGCTCGACCACCAACTGCCCGAACCGGCCGGCCACGAACCCCGCCCACCAAACCTCGCAGAGCACCTCCCTCTAGTGCCCGCCCCAACTGAGGCCGTCCTGCGCGACCACCAGGCCAGCAGCCGCAACGCTGCCAGAACCCGGGTCCGCCTACCGTCCGACTCCGATCTGGCCACGGGATCCCTCAACCCGCCACGACCAAACACTCACCGCCCCCTGGCCAAAGCCGCCACCACCAAATCCGGGGCCGCCGCCCCGAAAACCGTAGATCTCCACCGCGCGACTGAAGCACATCACCAAGAGCCGAGCCGGAGCACTTGCACTCCATCTCGACACTCCAGAACGAGCGTCGGGCCGAATCCATGCAAAACGCCGCCCCTCACCGCATCCAAGCTGAAGACCAGGGCCCCCAGTCAGGGCAGCCTCCTGACGGGGCCAGAACTGGCCGAAGTTGGGCCAGATTCGCGCGCGCCGCCACATCCGACGACGAGCACCTGCAGGAGCTCGCACATGAGGAAAAGGGGGGTGCCACCCTGCCAAGACCTGCAGGAGGAGAACCACCACGCGACGCGAAGAAGACTCGCCAGCGCCGGCGACGCCACGACGAGCAGAGGCCGTGGAAGGACCAAGCCTCCCTATCGCGGGAGCACATCGCAGGGCGAGGAAGCGCCCCCGCCGCTGCCATCGGCCGGTCGAGCTTAGCCCGCCGGCGTCCTCCGGCTACGGCGAGGGAGGCGGCGGCTGCGGCTGCGGCTAGGTTCCTCCCGAGCCGCCGCTAGGAGGGACGCGGGTGTCGGGAAAACTCTTGGTAGAGCAGAGAGGGAAAATGAACTATATCCTTGCTTGTGGTATTTTAAAAATTTGAGAAATCAACAATTTCTTTTGATTGTAAGTACATGCACACATACACTCATCATTATAAATGCACGCGTACACACCTTATTTCTATGCACACCTCTGAGATACCGAGCTGGCACGCCATCTTAAGATTGACAAAGTCTCCATAGATACCTTTGTAGTTGACGGAAATGTCTAGAATGTGCATCGTCAAAAAACTTAAAATAAATTCAGCAAAATGCAACCACCCATGCCAAGTCTAAAACTTGAACTATCTAAGCCACACTTTGATACACCGTGTGTTTGTACTCCTCCGTTTCTAAATATAAGTCTTTATATGACATATGGATGTATATAGACGTATTTTACACCGTGCTTCGGCATGAAATCACTACAAAAGACTAAATTATTTACAGAGAAACGGAGGGAGTAGGAGTTAACTTGCGGTTGGGTGTTGGGTGACACGTCAGCGCGTCCCCTACCCACCGTCACCTTTCCCGTGCCCCACCGAACTTCCGGCGAGCGCCAAAACTCCACACCGCCGCACCACCATCCATCCATCCACGAAGATTCCACACGGGAGCCAGGAAAAGGAGACGCACGTACGCGCGCGCGCGCTCACGATCACGCACCCTGGCCCCACATGCAGCCGCCCGACACCATCGCAAGCCGCCGCGGGCAACCCATCCGAGAAACGAAACCTCCCCCGGCATCGCATCAGCACCACTCGCCCACTGACAGCGCGGACCAAAGCACCGGCTGAACGAGCCGGGACCCACGCGGCAGCGAGACGAGC
Organism: Triticum dicoccoides; assembly: GCF_002162155.2. Lineage (NCBI taxonomy): Eukaryota > Viridiplantae > Streptophyta > Magnoliopsida > Poales > Poaceae > Triticum > Triticum dicoccoides. The sequence continues at coordinate 531,927,519 of NC_041382.1, read as the reverse complement.
CATCAGCCGCACGTGGGCCCGCGGCGTCGCCGTCGCGGCAGCTGCCTGCCACCCACTCGCAGGCAGTAACTTCCCACGCATACCGCCATTTCCATTCCTTTTCTTTTTCTCTCCGAAAAAATATCTCCCCCGCTTTTGTCTACTCCACCACTCTTCTTTCTCCTCCTCCCCCTCGCCTAAAAAGCGTCGTCGTCGCGTCGGCTCCTACCCCGCGCCTTCCTCGCCCGCTCGCTCGCTCGCGCCTCCCTCCTCCGCTCCCCTCTGCCCACCCCTGCAGCTCGGGGGCGCGTCCGGCGCCGACGGGGCCCCACCTTCCGCGATGCCCGTGCCGGGCTGGTTTCGCGGCAAATTGAGGTCCAGGTCCAAGCCCAAGCCCGGCGCCGCGGCCGTCTCCTCCGCCGCCTCCTCCCCCTCGCGCAAGTCCGTCGACCTCGACTACCCGTCCCCGTCCCCGACCCCCCGTGCGCGGGAGAAGGCCCGCAGCCTCGACTCGCCGGCCGCGCGCCATGGCCGGGGCGGCGCCGAGTTCCAGTACAAGCTCCCGGTGCCCGTGATTAGCCCGGAGCCGCTATGCGAGGAGGCCACGGATGTGGCGGGCTGCTCGTCGGCCTCGGGCTCCAGCGTGTGCTCTTCGCCGGATGACGCGCCGGATCACCAAGCGTCTAGGTATGCGGCTGATCGCCCGATGGTTATGGCCTACTTGCGAATTTGCTGCAGGCTGGAGTCTGCTGCCCTGCTCACCAGTTCAATTTTCACGTCTGGGGTGAAGTTGAAGCTGAATTTGGGGGTGACACTGTGATCGAATTTGGGGGAATTGCGGCTTGCTCGAAAGGTAGAGGCGTTAGGTTTAGTGTGAATGATTAGTGGGCTTAGCAACTTTTTTTAAAGGAATTGGAGTCAAAATGCAGAGTTAGAGACTCGGAGCCAACAGTGTGACTTCGCACCAACTTCGCCTGTTGACCTCTTCCGTGGTCGTTGCACTTCTACAATCGTAAGCCACTTCATTTGTTTTTGGGTAAAATATGTATCTAGTCCTAGGCGGGGTGACCACGGATGCCAAGGCGTTTTATGATTTGTGATTGAAGAAATATTCCCAAAAAAGGCTGAACAACTTTACGTTTTAGTCGGAATGCAGATTTTTTTTCTCTCCTTCTGCTAACTAATTGTTTATTCTTGCAAAAAATTTGATGATTATGAGTAAATATTCTTTGAGTTCTGCATTCAATATGCTTCTATTCTAGTTCCAAGGTCATATGTTCTGATTTGGTTACTTCAATTAGTGCGTTCTTTGTTTGGTATTGATATGTTCATTTCAAAATAATGCTTATACGTCTGTTGATGGTTCTTTTTTGCTTGGCATAATCTCCAGGTCTATGGATCCAATTGCTTTTGCCAAGGGGAGAGACATGCCATCTGACACAGCTATGATCTTAAATGAAGACAAACGCTTCATGTCATGTAGTATGCCACGGGAGCATCACAAGTTCTTTGAGGCGCCTGTTTCTAACATGAGGGCTCTTCATGTGCATAATAACGATGATCCTTCAACTAGCGAAGCCAGTTGTTCACATGGAAGAATGTTGACTGAAGATATATTTGGTCCAAGAACGAGAAGCCCATCCCCTGGCCGAAAAGCCCATGCCTTTGCTGTGAATAATGTACATTCAAAAGAATTCGGGTTTAGCCCCAGGTCACCATTGAAAATGAGTGAGGGTTTGAGAAGCCCGCCTCATCCCTTGCCTCTTCCTCCAGCTCCCGGTGCTTGCTCACCTCTACCTCCATCTCCCACTGCTTGTTCACCTCTTCCTCCATCTCCCACTGCTTGCTCGCCTCTTCCTACATCTCCTACTGCTTGCTCACAGTCCCAATCACGGTGGAAAAAGGGGAAACTATTAGGGAGTGGAACATTTGGCCAGGTTTACCTTGGATTTAACAGGTATCATGGTTTTTTCATGTGTTCGTATCATTTGCGATTTGATTATCATATGGAACTAAATGCATTGATGTCTTATTATATGCTACAAAACCTATAGAAAAGCATGGGATGTGCTAAATTGTTCAATATTCCAGTAGATGCCTTTATAAGTTGACATATGAGATTATGTAGCATCTAGCTCTCAAGGGATCATGCCTAATGTATATGAACTTAGCACACTGTTGTTTCGCTCGAATTTTCTGATGTCAAATTGTTTATATTGATTGAATGTCTTGGGGTGTTGCCTAAATGTTTGGGAAGGCAGTCTGTACAAGAACTCTTATCTCACTACCAATTATGCAGTGAAAATGGGCAGTTTTGCGCGATTAAGGAAGTACAAGTAATTTCAGATGATCCACATTCGAAAGAACGACTCAAGCAACTGAATCAGGTTGATTATCTTATTCAGTTACTTGTCTTTCTACGCACCGCAATGGTATTTTCCTTACCTGTTTAATTGACTGAACAACATGTTATTCTTTCTGTATTAACAGGAAATAGACATGCTTAAGAAAGCATCGCACCCGAACGTTGTGCAATACTATGATAGTGATATGGTAAGTTCTATTTGATAAACCGTCTGCTCTGTCTGTGTGCAGTCATATTCGAATAATTATTTGCTCTTTGGATCCATCCAAATTTTTGATGGGATGGGCTCGTGAGAGAAAATAATGCCAAGTTTATAAAGTTCAAAGAAAATTAATGATGTGGGCATTAAGGTCTCATGCACATAGAGGTAAAGAAGTCGGTGGGAAATTCAGTTTACTAAAGTTCACAAATGATGAATTTTATCCATAATGAAAGGTTCTTTCTGTTGCTACTGGCATTGCTCACAAAATGATGGCTTGTTTCATAACACATATTGTGGAAATGTTGCACATATATACACAAAAATATGAGAACATATCGTGAAGTTTGTGGAATTTATTCAGTAGTTTGGGAGGCTATGGAACCAATGATATAAATTCGTTGCATATCTACATGTACAAGTATAAGCATGTATGGGAGGAGAAAACCTGCAATATTCACTCATAATACAGATTCTCCAGCCTACTTCTTTAATGTTGGCAAAACTGCCACCAAATCCTAAGGGGTTAAACGCACTGGTTTTAGAATATCAGGGGTTGGTGTGATAGCTGGTTTTGTAGTTCTTGAGGCAAAATTAGACACACCATCAAAGTTCAAGGTAATATGGAGTTCTTCAAAAACATTAATTGTAATTTATGTAGGCACGCTAATTGCTTTACCTGGATTGTTCGACTCCCATCCACCTCTTTGGACATGCTTCTGTTTGACTTAAGTATTTTGTTGCTTTTCCTCTCACCTGGCTTGCATATGTTTTACTCCATTTTTCTTCCTGTACTCTTCTATCATGAAAGGAATTTATATGATTTTGCTCTTTAGTGGTTATCAGCTTTTATTGGAAGTACATTGCCAAGTAATTGGCTGTGTTTAGACTTTCTAACCGGGTACCTTCTCTTACAGACTGATGAGACCCTTTCAATTTATCTTGAGTTTGTTTCTGGGGGCTCAATTCATAAGTTACTTAGGGAGTATGGCCCTTTTAAGGAACCTGTCATTCGCAGTTATACTGGTCAAATTCTCGCTGGTCTTGCGTATTTGCATGCGAAGAACACTGTCCACAGGTAGTATACAGCTTGTATAACTTCTACACATTACATAGGTAGTACAATAGAATAATTGATTGATACTAATTTTTCTTGGCAGAGATATTAAAGGAGCAAACATACTTGTTGGCCCTAATGGTGATGTTAAACTTGCCGACTTTGGCATGGCTAAGCATGTATGCAGTTTTCCCTTTCTGCTCCCTTCCCTACGTCCATTCTCTGTGTGTAGCATTATGTTAAAAAAAAGTCTCATCTGTAAGATAGCAATCCTAGGTATTCTATTTTTAAAGAGCAGAAATACTAATGGGCGAATTTTTGCCGGGAAGGAGCTCCGAGCGAATGTCCTTACAGCCGCTTGATCAAAATAAAGAGTGACATTTAAAAAAAAAAGTTACACTGCATTTGCTGGCAATTTTTCCTTCCGTACATGGCAAGTCCGTAACAAACGCATGACGTTTTTTAGGTGTGTTGGCATGGCAACTTTGGCGTTCGCTGGCAATTTCTCTCCCAGCGAACGTTTGCCAGATATTCGCGTCCTTTAAAGAGATAGTTGTGGTCTTTGTTAATACTACCATATGAGCCTTGGCCCAAACATGCATATACAACGAAAACACATATTCTACACTGTATCTTCTTCTCCCCCTCCAAGCCCGTTTATCTCATTTGTTGTGTTCAAGCAGATATCATCTTTTGCTGAAATACGCTCTTTCAAAGGAAGTCCTTACTGGATGGCTCCTGAGGTGAGCTGCCTCCTTTCTTTACACTAAACCTTCAAACCGTATTCTTCATTTCTAATTGTACCCTTGTCAGTAAAGCTCTACTCAATATCGAAAACATGCAGGTTATTATGAACAGGAAAGGTTACAATCTAGCTGTTGACATTTGGAGTTTGGGATGTACAATTATTGAGATGGCAACGGCAAGACCTCCTTGGCACCAGTATGAAGGGGTATGCTTCTAAGTTGCAACTGTATTTCTGTTTCAATGTAGCCGCGACAAATTCAGGCTGACTCAATCTTCTCCAATCTGGCCTTGTAGGTAGCTGCAATATTTAAGATTGCAAACAGTAAAGATACACCTGAAATCCCAGATATTTTTTCTGAGGATGGGAGAAGTTTCTTGAAACTGTGCTTAAAACGTAACCCAGCATCTCGCGCCACCGCAAGTCAGTTGATGGACCATCCTTTTGTTCAGGACCATCCAGCAGTAAGAGCAGCAAAAGACAGTGCATTGAGAAATGCATTTTCTGCTCCAGCAGATGTGAAGCATACAATGGTACAGTTAGTCCATAAACTCATTTCTTAAGTATGTGTTTGTTCTCTGGCCTTTTTCCCAATAAGAAGATATAGAGGACTTATACGGTACCTCAAATCGATGTGAGTTGTCCATTTTAAGGAATCTAATGGTGTTAGGAGCTAGGGTTCTGCCGGTTCTATGGCGGAGATTGTAGGGGAAAGATGGAGGAAGACGAGGTCGAGGGCGCGGCGGCCGGCGGCTGGGCGCCGTCCTTGCGTGGTGGAGAAGAGGCGGCGGCGGCGCAAGACGCGGCTAGGGTTAGGTCTCCCGGCTCCTTAAGGGAAGCCGAGCAAATACTGATTGCTTCTTGCTTGATTGGATTGATACATCTCCTCTCCTTATATAGAGAGGTTTACTTGACTCCTAAGCAAACGACCCTAATACCGATAAGATAATTGGGCTAAGCCCCTAATAACGATAAGATAACTTGGGCCACAGGCCGACAGCCCACCTAATATGCCGGTCATAACACTTCTCCCCGCCTGCACAAACAACTCGTCCTCGAGCTGTAAGGCGGGGAAGCGCTTGCTGAACTCCTCGAGGTGATCAACCAGCGTCAAACACCTCCGCGACAGCTGGGGCGGCCAGGTTGCCGAGCCCTGCAGCGACGGCGTCCTCCTCAATGTAGTCTGCAGCCTCCAGGTAGAAGAGTCGGGGGTAGACGTGGCCGGGCATGTAGGTCTCGACGCAGTTGAAGCACAACCCTTGGTGGCGACGCTCGAGTAGCTTGGCTGAGGTGAGCCGGCGGAACGGGCGCGCCACGGTCGCGGCAAGGGGTGATGCGGAAGCCTGAGCAGGCCGACCTTGCGCGGGAACATCCGGCCAGGGTGGCGGCCCAGCGGCCCGGGACGGTGATGCCTGCTGGATGGCCACCGTGCGGCGCTCGAACGCGCGGGCGTAGTACATGGCCGTCTGGAGGTCCTGGGGTCCCTGCAGCTTGACGTCCACGCGGATATGATTTGGCAGACCGCCGACGAAGAGTTCGGCCCGCTGGTGAGCCGTCACGCCGGACGCGTGGCACGCCAGGGCCTGAAAGCGATCGGTGTAGTCCTGCACCGTAGAGGTGAAGGGAAGGCGGCCCAACTCCGCCAGCCGGCTCCCATGTATCGGTAGTCCAAATCGAAGGAGGCAGAACTCGCGAAAACGCTCCCATGGGGGCATGCCGCCCTTGTCCTGCTCGAGGGCGTAGTACCACGTCTGTGCGACGCTGCGGAGGTGATAAGAGGCGAGCCAGGTGCGGTCCGACGCGAGCGTCCGTCGCCCCCGGAAGAACTGCTCGCACTGGTTGAGCCAGTTGAGGGGGTCCTCGGCGCCGTCGTAGGTGGCGAAGGCGAGCTTGGCGAAGCGCGACGGTGTCTGAGCATGACGGCCGTGAGTGTACGGCTCGGCGGTACGGAGCAGCGAAGAGGATGGCGTTGGTCCGGTGTGCACAGGTGGACCGCAGGAAAGCGGTGGCCCATCGAAGCCAGCGTGGAAACCCGCGGAGCCGGAGGGCCCGTCGTACGACAGGGGGGCGCCGGCTGGTCCGCGGCCATGGTGTAGACTGGCGGCGGTGACATCCTGGCCAACCAGGCCGGAATCTGGGACGGCGAGGGCGGGAACCGCACTTGCTGAATCGGCACGCCCGCCGGCGTGGTTGTAGTCAGCCCGGTGCTGGGCGGCAGAGGCGCCGACAACTGCTGTTGCCTGGAAACGGCGGAGGCGGCGGGCGCGACGATGGTCGCGGCCGGCCATTGTGGCCAGATCGGAGCGGTGGCGGGGGCTGGCTGTAGCTGCAGCGAGGGCTGCAGCGGCCTGACCAACGTCGCGGTGGCCCTGAGGTGCGGCGGCTGCCAGGGCGGTGGCAGCGTGGACTCGGGTGGCGTGGGTGACGCGGCGAGGGCCGGCGTCGGCTGAAGCGGCCAGTGGTGGTGTAGGTGGTGTAGAGGCCCGATCGGCGCCGCGGGTGCCGAATACCACGACAGGGCGGCTGGCCCGGTCGCGGCGGCCGGCGGCACGTAGGGGCCGGCTAGGTATAGCCGTATCCCCTGGACGGCGGTGACGAGATCGTTGAGGACCCCGGTGGTCTCCGTCGGGGAGTAGACAGCAGCCGGTGGTGCGGTGGAGGGCACCGTCATCTGGGTGGTGGCGGCGCCGGAGGATGCGACCAGCGGCGCGGACGGGGAGGGCAGCGGCGCGGTGGAGAAGGCCAGCGACGCGGTGGTGACGGTCAGCAGTGGAAGCGACGGGATGGGCGGCGGCGAAGACATGATCGGAACTGAGCTACCTGATACCAAGGTGTTAGGAGGTAGGGTTCTGCCGGTTCTATGGCGGAGATTGTAGGGGAAAGATGGAGGAAGACGAGGTCGAGGGCGCGGCGGCTGGCGGCTGGGCGCCGTCCTTGCGTGGTGGAGAAGAGGCGGCGGCGGCGCAAGAGGCGGCTAGGGTTAGGTCTCCCGGCTTCCTAAGGGAAGCCGAGCAAATACTGATTGCTTCTTGCTTGATTAGATTGATACATCTCCTCTCCTTATATAGAGAGGTTTACTTGACTCCTAAGCAAGCGACCCTAATACCGATAAGATAATCGGGCTAAACCCCTAATAACGGTAAGATAGCTTGGGCCACAGCCCACCTAATATGCCGGTCATAACACTGCCGGTCATAACAATGGTCATATTAGTTTATACTAGTGCGTAAAACCTTAGTGGAGGATGGTAGTGCTGATTTCAGGGCCAAAACTGGAAGAGTTCAACAAATTGCATGGCTCATACGGTAATTCCAAGAATGAAAAATGCTAGACCATTGTGCCGTAACTCTATAGACCTAGGTCTTATTCTGGTTGGATGGATGAACAATGGAAGGCGGGTCTCCGCGGCAACGACGGCTGCCGCCTGCAGGGGAAGAGCTGACTCGTGCAAGCACGCCGGCAGCCGGCGGCGAACTCATGCAGAAGTTTTGATACCGATCGTGTGACTGGGCGGGGTGGACCTTTATCAGCACATCAAACCTTATGCCCTTGATCCTTTCATGTAAAAAATAAAACAGTCCGATGTTTAAAGTAGAAAGTGTCCAATAAAATCAATAGTTTGATGAGTCTTATTATACTATTACCACCGTCCCAAATTACTTGTCTTAGGTTTGTCTAGATACGGATGTATCGAACACTAAAACTTGTCTAGATACATCTCTATCTAGACAAATCATAGACAAATAATTCGGGACGGAGGGAGTACTATTTTGTTGGTAGTAGAAGGTACTGTGAAAAAAAGCCAAAGAGAGGGTCACTTATTATAGTGGCTCGCTGACACGAGTGCTTGACATTTGCATGAACTATTGAATTTACTTGGACTCAGTCTGGACCAATTTAAGAAATAGCTAGAAGCACTATTCTGGTTTTTTGGTCATTGTATGCACACCA
>NC_041382.1:531909160-531918953 GCF_002162155.2 Triticum dicoccoides | reverse complement strand
TAATTTCATAAAAGATCCTATTATGTCTGCTCTAAACGAGTTCATGAGTAATCTGTGACTTCTTTTTTGTAAAGTTCATTGCATGATTGTTGTTATTCAAGGAAAAAGGCATCATTGTTTGCTCCATTTATGCTATCTGTTCTCTGAAAGCTCACACTCCTTATGCTGCCCTCTCGTTGCAGTCTAACAGAGAGTTGCCATCACGAATAAGTATTACTCCCCTAAGGGATATAGGTGTGAGTGCGCGAGATTTTACCGGATTTTCTACAACTGTCCCTTCACCCCGTACCTCGAGGTACTTAAATACTTCGCTTCCATCCTCATTTTCACCCTTCTCGTAACATCGTATTTTTGTTAACAAAATATATATGTGCTTTAGCAGCCCTATTCCTGTGCGAACAAACATGTCTCTACCGGTGTCCCCCTGCTCAAGCCCACTGAGGCAATTTAAGCAGTCCAACTGGAGCTGCTTGCCGTCTCCGCCCCACCCAATGCTCTCGTCTGGTGCCGCGGCTTACAATTCATCAAGCTACGCACTGAATCAGGCACGACGAATGCCGGATCCCTGGCAGGACGGCTCCTTGAAACTCCAAAGTCCTTACGGTTCTCCAAAAAGGTTCTAAGCGTCATTTGTGGAGCTTCAGCATGAAAAATGCACCCATAACATGGTAGATGCTCAGAGTTGTTCTGTCTGCAGCCTCTTGTAGCTTTGTGTTGCGACACCCGTCTGATTTACTGTACAGTCGAAAAGGGTTCTCGAGGAAAGAGGATGTATCATGAAGATCTGTATATATAATAGGCCGTTATATCATGATGTAAATCAATACAAACCCTTATAGCAATAGGGTTGTAAATTCACCAGTTTGCGCAAGCTCACAGTTGTTGTTAGGAGGGATCGAGCGACTTTCGTGTCAGATATTGGAAATTTAGCTGGCTAATGTTCATGGTACAACATTGGAGAAAAAGTGAATGTATATATTCTGAAATGGTGTGGGTGCATCTTTCCTGTAACCGAAACATGGTTTTTTGGATGCATCGAGCTGGTGTTTGCATTCAAGTCGAAAGCCAATGACATAAAGTTGCAAAGAAAAAACCGGAGGACAGTTGTTTCTTTCTTGACAGTTATGGCACACACATAATCCTTGACCAAAGTTTCTTGCATTTTTCATTTGATGCAACCACACAACTTTTGTTGCACATCCATACGCTTTCAATTCCTCTAGGATCCAACATGTCATGATATTCTTATGTTTGTAGAATTCCGTGAACCAAAAACACCCTGCAAATTTGCCTTAACATATTTTTTTAGAAGCTTTTTTTTGAAAAGGGGAGACTCCCCGGCCTCTACATCAAAAAGATGCATACGGCCACATTAATAAATAAATAAATAAGTTCAACAGAGTCTTGCAGTCTGCTCTAAAAAGAGAAATTGGCTCACAAAGAGCAACAAAAGCAAATAAGGCCCAAAAGCCACAACCGGCTGGTATAAGATAGATAGGTAAACTAGTCGCCTATCCTATTACATGACCGCCATCCAAACCGGTTGAAGATATCCCGTGCTACCATCTCCCACCGAAGAGATCCAGTAATCAAACGCTCCCTGGCCTCCGTCGGAGTGAGTAAGGACCACATACTGATTAGCGCAGTAGCCCGGAATAAAACCTGCAAAAAATGAATAGTTGTTGTTCTGTTAAAAGCCAAATCATTTCTGCAGTTCCAGATTGCCCGTAACAACGCACACGCTCCTACGCGAATTTGTCTAGTTGTTTCGGACTCTATCCCAACAAGCCACGTTCCAAATAACAACCTGACCGAATTCGGAGGAGTAATGTTAAAGGCAACTTGCACCGAACGCCATAAGACCTTCGCCAACGGGCAATCAAAGGAGAGGTGCTTGATATTTTCATCCCGATCACAGAAACTACACCTAGTAGATCCTGTCCAGTTTCGCTTAACCAAATTATCTTTCGTTAAGATGACTTGTTTATGTACAAACCACATAAACACTTTGATTTTCAGAAGAACCTTAACTTTCCAAACATGTCTGGAAGTAGGAATCACACTAGAATTGATGACATCAATATACATCGACTTGACTGTGAATTCCCCAGATCTAGTAAGCTTCCAACACAACTGATCAGGCTGATGCGTAAGCTGAACCTCCATCAGTCTACTCACCAGATGAAGCCAGGCTTCCCATCGGTCTCCAACAAGCACCCTCCTAAACTGAATATTAAGGGGAGTAGACTGCAAACTCGTTGCAACCAGAGCATCATGACGCTGCACGATACGATATAGCGAAGGATACTGAAGCGCCAACGGCGCTTCCCCCAGCCAAGTATCCTCTCAGAAGCGAGTATTGTTGCCATCCCCAACAATAAACTTTGTTCTGTTAAAGAAAGTAGCTTTGACTCTCATTAGCCCTTTCCAGAAAGGCGAATCAGTCGGTCTGACTGTCATCTGCGACAAAGTCTTAGAGTGGAGGTACTTGTTACGCAGAATCTGTGCCCAAGTAGCTTCAGTCTCAGCAGCTAACTTATATAGCCACTTACTGAGAAGACATCTGTTCTTGACCTCAAGATTTTCAACACCAAGACCCCCTTGGCCCTTCGGTCGGCAGATGATGTCCCATTTGGCTAAACGGTACTTTCTCTTAAGTTCATCACTATGCCAGAAGGAACAGGACCGATAGAAGTCCAGCCTTTTCCTAACTCCAACTGGTACCTCAAAAAAGGACAAAAGGAACATAGGCAGACTCGTGAGCACCGAATTAATAAGAATCAACCGGCCTCCATACGACATGAGTTTGCCCTTTCAGCAGCTCAGTTTCTTCTCAAACCGATCCTCGATACACTTCCATTGGCTGTTTGTCAGTTTACGATGATGAATGGGGATACCTAGGTAAGTGAACGGAAGTGCTCCCAATTCACAACCAAACAATTGCTTATATGCATCTTGTTCCTCTTTGGCTCTCCCAAAACAGAACAACTCGCTTTTATGGAAGTTAATCTTCAAACCGGTCGATTGCTCAAACAGGCACAACACCAGCTTCATATTTCTCGCTTTTGCCAAGTCATGCTCCATAAAGATGATCGTATCATCAGCGTACTGCAGGATGGACACACCACCATCAACTAGATGAGGCACCAAGCCACCTACTTGGCCGGTCTCCTTTGCCCTACCTATCAGGATTACCAACATGTCAACGACAATGTTGAACAAAATAGGAGACACTGGATCACCTTGTCTCAGGCCCTTATGTATCTGGAAATAATGACCTATATCGTCATTCACTTTAATTCCAACACTCCCTTTTTGCATGAAGGATTCGACTTGTCGTCTCCAAACTTCATCAAAACCCTTCATGTGTAGTGCCTGTTGGAGGAAAGGCCATTTGACTTTGTCGTATGCTTTCTCGAAATCCACCTTGAAAACCACGCCATCAAGTTTTTTCGTGTGAATCTCATGGATCGTTTCATGCAAGACCACAACCCCTTCGAGGATGTTCCTGTCCGGCATGAAAGCAGACTGAGTAGGCTGCACCACAGTATGCGCAATCTGTGTGAGCCTATTCGTCCCGACCTTGGTAAAAATTTTGAAACTAACATTGAGAAGACAGATAGGCCGAATTTGCTCAATCCGCACTGCCTCGGTCTTCTTGGGAAGTAAGGTTATCATTCCAAAATTCAGCTGAAAAAGGTGAAGCTGGCCAGAGAATAAATCATTGAACAATGGCAAGAGATCTCCTTTAATAATGTGCCAACACTTCTTGTAGAACTCTGCCGGGAAACCATCCGGTCCAGGAGCCTTATTGTTCTTCATCTGAGAAATTGCCTCAAACACCTTTTTCTCGGAGAAAGAAGCTACTAAAATATCATTCTCAACAGCCGTAAGTTGAGGCACATCCTCAATCCTCGACTCATCCAGCGACACACAGTTGTCCTCTGGAGGCCCAAACAGCTGCTTGTAATACTCAATAATATATTGCTTTAAGTTTTCCTGACCAAGAATCATTCCCTCGTCTTGTTCAAGCTGAAAGATCCTCTTCTTTCTATGCTTACCATTGGCGATCAAGTGAAAAAATTGAGTGTTCGCGTCCCCCTGAACGACTCTACTGACCTTAGCCCGAAGCGCCCACTTTAGTTCTTCCTCGCGAAGGAGCTCTTTCAGCCTCATCTCCGCATCAAGCTTGGCATGAAGCTCCGAGTCTGGCAGGATCATGGTTTCGGCCTTTACATCAAGGGACTGAATAAGCGCAAGGAGCTGTTCCTTTTCAACCTTATAAATCCCACTAGATGCTTAGCCCACCCACGTAGGAAGCTTCTCAAATGCCTAATTTTATTCTGCCAGCGCTCGAGCGCAGACCGACCTCCTGCATCCTTAGCCCATTCTCTGGCTACGAGATCCAAGAAACCTTCTCTCTCAAACCAAGCAAGCTCGAAAGAAAAAACATTTTTATTTCCCAAGTGGGTGGCCTCCCCAGAGTCAAGAAATAAAGGCGTGTGATCAGAAATACCACGAGTAAGCGCCTGGACCGTAACAAATGGGAATTTCTGCTCCCATTCGACGCTAGCCAGGATTCGATCCAGCTTCCCAAACGTCGGATTTGGCAAGGCGTTAGCCCAGGTAAACTTTCGGCCTGAAAGCTCTATCTCATGCAGGTCTAGGCTTTCAATGATTGTGTTAAACATGAACGACCATCGGCCGTCAAAATTGTCATTATTCTTCTCATCACTCCTCCTGATGATATTAAAATCACCCCCACCAGGATAGGAAGTTGTTCGGAACCACAAATCCTAACCAGATCAGCCAAGAAATCCGGTTTGAGCTCGGGCTGAGCGGCACCATATACCGCTACCAAAGCCCAGTTAAACCCATCTGCCTTCGACCTCACCCTAAACTTAACAGCAAAATCTTCCATGACCATGCTTCGGACTTCTAACGAATCATATCTAACTCCGAGTAAAATCCCACACGATCTTCCTCGCGGAGGTAGACAATGCCAATCGAAATCAATACCCCCCGAAAGAGTATTTAGAAATTGTGGCGAGAACTTGGCTCTACCCGTTTCCGACAAAGCAATAAAGTCCAACTTATGCTCAATAGAAGCCTCAGCAAGAAACCTTCTTTTAGCCAAGTCTTTCAGACCTCTACTATTCCAAAAGATTCCTTTCATACCTCATCATGGAATTTTTTAGCCGTCCGTATCCGAGCACTCCTCCGCATTGCGGAATCCGGGTAAATCTTCCGCTTCCATTTGCGTTTATGAGCATTGAAACTCTCCAGCTGGTCCTCACAACCAGTCGCAGAGGTATGCAAATCCACAATGTCTACTCGCTCATCCTCCTCCTCAGGCTCAGGAGACGGTTGAGTCAGATCCGCACAAAGATTATCGAGCGCCCTGACCCCTAAAGCGTCGATATCTGAATCATTCATGGGTTTGACCGCAGCTAAGTTACGAATCATCTCAAGCGCCCGTTCGGCCTCTAAATCCAGCATATCATTAACCGAGGTTGAGATTTCACTATTATTACTACCTAGTGAAAATTCCTAGCTGGTTTGCATTATTGATAATCTCATCATTGGAAAAATGCAAAATAGAATTAGAGGTATTGACCGACATACCAGTAGTGACCTCTACGTCACGAAGCTTGGCCGCCCTCATAGCGCACCGCTGCTGAATGTCGTCCACTTCCGGATGGTCCTGGAGACGGTTACTCAACCGTCACCCCTTAGAGACCGGATCCGGAATACCCCTGAACGCAATCACCTCCTCCCGAGTAGCTGCACAGGAGAACTCCAAACCGGGGGAAGGTGGAACCAGGGCCTCCTGCCCGAGCTCCCCATCCATCCCGGCCCAACGACCAGCCAGCGTCACCGGCGCTGAAGGCCAGCAGGCCTCCCTAGGCGCCCCCGTAGGAGAGAGCCCCGAGGCCACCTGCCTCGAGCCCTCTCCGGAAAGCAACGCCGGCGCCAGCGAAACCGGCCCGGCAAAAGGGGAGGAAGGAGCCGTGGCCGGCAGCCTCGGCCCCCCTCCCGAAGAGTCAAGCAACACCGTGAGGAACCCGTCCTCTGGAAGCCCCGATTAGAGCGCGGAGGCCTCCTGCCCCACGCCCCCTTCATCCAAAGGCACCGCCTGCTAAACCTGAGAGATCACGACCGCAGCGGAGGAATCCGAAATCACCATCTCCGGACCCCCGCCAGCGAGAGCAGTCTCCTCCGCCTCATCCCTGATCGAAATCGGCAACGCACCCAGAAAAGGAACCACATACTCCTCAGACTCCAGCACCGGCAGCGTATGCTCAAACACCTCATCAGACTCCACACGATCACTCCAAAGTCTCGGAGGCGCAGATGCCGGCTCAAAAGACCCGAATCTGAGAGAAGTCATAGGCACGGTAGAAGGTGGTGCCATACCATCCGCAGACATCTGAGAGTCAGCACCCGACGCAGTGGACAACTCTCGTCCACTGTCAGCTGCTGGTGCCTCCTTAAGAGCCGAGCCATCATCACCCTCGTGCATATCAGTATCCGTCCCGCTGGCCACCTTAGCGAACAGACTCTCATCCTCAAACTCAATGACAAGGTTATAGATGTGGCCTCAATATGCCCACTTTACCACCTCAGGCACATACTCGATGTTCAGCACACTAACCAGTATACGGGCAATGCCGTGGGCTCTGGTGAAGTCCATATCCACTCGCTCTGGTCTGCCCACCATGATACCCAAACTGGCCACGACCCCAGCATCCTGCATCGGCTTGGAAGGGGCCCCAGAGTACCGCAACCAAACCTGAGTCAGCGGCTTCCACTCGTGAAACTCAAGCACACCATCAGTATCCGGCACCTTGCACATTCCGAAGCTCAGAAGTCTCTGAAGATCCTCAACTGACAGAAACTCAACCTGAAACAGTTTGTCCTTGATGCTAACAAGCTCCCACCGGAAATCCCCAGGAGCTAACTCCTTGAGCCTCTGAACAATCTGTGCCTCCGAGACATCTTCTCTGGCAATTTTGACTAACCCAGTCGTTAAACTCAAAGTCTCGTCAGGAACCTCCATCTCCGTTGGAGATTCAAAGAAAGTAAGCTCAGCACAATACACTCCATACATCATGAGTGCTGGTGCCTGATCTCTCAAAAACGGACAATCCCCCGAGTCGTGTGCTGATTTTCCACAAGCGCCACAAAGCTCAGCAACACACTTAGCAATAAAGTGACCCTTTCCACCACATCTATAACACAAAATATTTTGTTTCTTACGCGCCCACTTGGCCGCCCACTCAGAGTCAGACATGCCAGTTACCTCTACTATCCCAGTTGACCTGGGCTCCGATCCTGGAATCTCAGCCGAGGCAAGCGCGGATACCACCTCCATAGCTTGTCCTGACAGAACCTGCTCCTCAACAGTCTCGTCGACCGCCATCTGGTCAACCACAGGCGGCGGTGGCAGTCGAGGACGGTACCGGCCACCTCGACCCCCACGGCCACCACGATGACCGCGGAATCCACCCCGCTGTCTGAAGCCCGGGCCAGACGCCCCCTCAACGAAACCTCCTGGTGGCCCCATGAAGGGACGCTCCGCCGTGCCATCGCTCTGCCAAGCGTGGCCCCGACCACCGCCCGTCGACGAGGACCCACGGTGCTTACCAGCCCCGTACGCATCGAACCCATCATCACCCCACTGCCCCTTGGGCATGGCAGAAGCCGGAGGCCGCGGCGGTTGCTGCTTCTGCACCGGCCCGACTTTGTTCTGTTGTGGCTTCGCAACGACGTGAGGCGGAGGGGCCGGCTTCGGGTGTTGTGCATTCAAAAGCCCAGTCGCAGTCGGCCGTGGCATCTCGCCATCACGGCCCGCCGGAATCATCCCGGTCGCCGCCGGCGCCGGAGGCCTTAGCCCCGCAGTAACATTGGCCGGCGGTCTCGGACCCGAGACTCCACCACGGCCCGACGTCACCACCGCCGAACCACGGCCAGCAGGCAACACCTGCGGCGGAGGCACCCCACGGCCTGACCCCTGGTTGACCGGCAGCCCCGCCCCTCGGCCGCTACCCGCAGGCAACGTTGCAGAACTTGGCACGGCGCCACGGCCAGCACCGGCGGCGCAGCCTGCGCTCGGCCGGACCCCGGCTTCTTGCCCGGCGGCACCGCACCTCCGCGGCCCGCCATCAGGCCAAGCGGAGGAATGCGACGCGCTCGTCCAGCCCCGGCCGATCGCAAGTTTGGACTCCGGCGTCTCTGAACCCTAGCCGACGGCGCAGAACGAGAGGACGTGCAAACTATCGAAGCAACGTCGCCCCGAGCCTCGATCAAAACCGTATCCCCCTGGGCCACATACCCAGGCGAGACCGGCCCGATCCGCGCAACACCAACGTCCCGATCAGTTCCCAGCCCGAGCTGGTTCGGCACCGGGTTAGTCTGGGGCTCATACCCAGCTAACCTCGGCCCGGCTGGACACAGCCCAACTTCGGCCTCAGTCAGCCCCTCACGGCCAACAAGGATTTTCAAACGGCGCTGACGATCCGCAGCGATCCCGAGACCCGGAACGATCGGCGAAACAGACGCCAGCGCCGCCGGCGATGATCTGGCCGTCGTCCGGCGCCCCTTCTTCTTACGAATCACAGTGATCCACGACTCTGGCCTAACGAGATAAAAAACAGTAAGATTTGGCAAACTAACCTTTGGTAGAGGACCCTCCCAAGGCTAGACCGCCGCCGACGATAATCTGCGATGAACTAGGCGGCGAACCATCTCCCTTTTGTCGTCCGTGCGCAACCCGATCCTTGCCGGATCATGGGGTGGCAAAACCTCACCAATGGAAGAAGCGACCTCCTCCTTCGTGTAGCCCGCGTTGAACCAATCGTTGACGTAGTCGGAGGGAGTCGGTGTCGCCGGCGATGGAGGAGCATCGTCCGCATCTCCGTCCGCGTCCTCATCGGCGTCCGCGAGGGCCCAAAACCTGCCACCTACCCGTCGACCCTCGCCGGAGAGGAGCGGTGGTACGCGCGCGGCAGCCCCGCCCGTCGCCCCTCCCGTCGCATAGCAGCAAGGAGATCCCTCTTGCCGGATCATCTTCTTCTTGAAGCTAGTGCACCGGTAATTATAAATTTTGTTTTCTTTGTTATCTTATTTAAAGACAGGCTTGGCGTAGTGGTGAAGTACTTCCCACCAAGAGCTCCCTGGTTTCACACGGCTTCATTTCATTGTACAGTGCATGTGTAGGGCAAAGGTTGCCTCGTATGATCCTTCCTTAGACCCAGCTAGTATGTGAGTTTCTAGCACTGGTCTGCCCTTTTATTATTATATTTAAGATAAAATCTATGGTTTAAAACAATAAGAATGCAAGAATTTTAGCTAGCTAGTATTGCAGCCTCTTTGATTCACATGATTTCAAAAATAAAAGAGCACATGATTAGAAAAAACACGGCAATTGCAACATCATTCCCACTTGAATTCTACGGGATTAAATTGGTAGTGAAGTGTGTTTATCTGCAAAGGAAAAACAAGGGACACTTTGCAAGTGGAGGGAGATTTTCCTTTGAAATGTAGTGCACATAAATCTTTGGAAAATTTTCTGTAGATTTCAATCATCTGAATCAAACAACCCACATATACTAGTAGTAAAATTCCTAAGGATTTCAATCCTTCACAACTCCTATGAAATCCTGATAATAAAACAAACCTCTAGTGCCACTTTGCTTTATAGTATTTCAAACAAAAAGGAGTGTGAAAAAAAGAGTGTAGGGTGTCGTGGCATGTGAAATCCTATGTGGATCGAAGCATAGAAGTCAATAAT
>NC_041382.1:531900592-531908804 GCF_002162155.2 Triticum dicoccoides | reverse complement strand
CACAGAGCAAATATGAAAGAAGTCTACATTCTGAGGTGGCATTTGAGCACGTGTGCATGTGCATCTTCAACAAATAGTGAAGATCTAGATTTTCCTAGAATAGGACGTTTGTGACCATGCAAGCAATGTTAGTACTTTGGGTGCATTAAGCTGATGTCCATTCTCAAACTTGAAAGTTGTTTGTCATTAAACTCACAAACTTACAAGTGTTTCCAGCGGAAAGACTTTAATGTTTTCTGCTCGACATTTTGCGACGAAAAACCTAAACTTTATGACTTTGATATTTTGCGTGAGTGCGACTGGGAAAATATAAGGTATAGATTTATGCGAATTTGTTTGTGTGCATTCATGTGTGTGGGGAAAACTCTATTTTGGTCACTATGGATGCAATAAAAGGATGATTTGCATTCAAACTTCTTATTTGCGATGAATTTGAGGTCACTTGACATGAAACTTACAAGAGTATGCTAAAAAGTTTCAAGAATGAATGACTGTCATGTTATTTTGGGCAAAAAACTCGTCACTATATAAAAGGTACTATCCACACCTTTTATATTCACAATTTTATTTTTTTTGGCCCTGGAGTAGGTCAAATTATTCCTCCGCAAATCTTTTCACATTAGTGTAATACCTTATCATGCTTGATTTCAAGAAGTTTTCAGAATTTTTGACTTCTTTTGAATTTTCTGTTCTTTTCAATTCAGGTCCATTGGGACCCAAGAGCCACTGGGTATTTCCGAATAACCATATGGTTAAAAATAATATGAATGTGACGAGTGTAATTTCTTTTGAGAATACAGTATGGACGCAGGCAATCATATATACGCGCATACACTCATCCTTATGAACACACACGCAGACCCTGCCTTTATGAGCACCTCTGAAAAATTGAACCGGCATATCATTTTAGGATTGACAAAGTCACCACACACGCCTCGTAGTCGACAGGAACATCTTCTCTCACTGAACGCGCATTGTCGGCAATTATGAAATAAATTCAGAAATAATACAAGCGCCAGAACTTGAACCCTGATGGCTTGAGATACCACCTATCCCCCAACCATGCAGCTACAGGTTAGTTTGCGATGAGTCTAGATTCTGAAATGACGGGGTGTGAGTGCGTTGCGTGCTTGTGTGCATCTTCGATTTGGATAAATAGTGATTATCCTTCTCGAAGTAGCATGTTTGTGCACGAGAATGTAGTTCTGCCTCTCGGAATCGGATGATGACTTTGTTCCAATATAAAATAAAATAAAAATAAAAAATGAGTTAAAACTTTAGTTTGTAGCTCATGTGATAAAAAACTCGGGAGATAGAGTACATTTTGTGCTTGGTTTTTCATTTTCGCAGCTCAGAAATCAACAGCAAAATCTGGAAACAATATTGAACGATTTCGAAATTCGAAGACTAAATCAAAAAGAATAGAATTATAGAATGCGGTGAGCGTGGATCGAACACGCGACCTTCAGATCTTCAGTCTGACGCTCTCCCAACTGAGCTATCCCCGCTACGATGCTTCATAATTTGTAATTCCAAATTTATACCTAGATACATGGTAGACAACTTAGTTTGACAATTTTCCCAGGTTAATGCAACTCCTACGTCGCAGTTTCCCGTAGCAAAACAGTTGGAATCAAAAGAATCGCCACAATACATCCGGACAATTTAGTCTCTCAATTGACGCTTGAAGCTTCACAGAATTGCCACTACATAAGTTGCACGCAATTGAATACCATGACATTGGCAGACATTCTTGACGCAGAAACTTACAGCTTACAAGAACATCTAGATCCTCGCTAACTCTAATGAGTAAGTACTCAGCTCTGGTTCACCTGGATTTGAGCAGCTTCAGCAGCGCCCTCGCCTTGGCCTTAGCCCTGGCGCCGCACTGGCTCTGGAGCAGCAGCAGCAGCTGCGTCACCACCCCGGCGCCCACCGCCTCGCTCCGCGCCGCCCGCGACTCCCTGCACACGGCCAGCAGCGCCGCCGCCGCGTGCTCGCTCCCGTCGTTGCTCGACGACATCATGAACACGTGCCTCACGAGAATGCGCGTTGCGCCGGGCGCGTGCGCCACCGCCCTGCGCCCGGCCTCCGTCTCCGCCAGCGCCTCCACCGCCGCCAGCGCGCTGGACACGGCCCCGCCGCCCTTGACGTACGCCCACCACGACAGGTGCCTGAAGAGCGCGCCGACCGCGCCGTGGTGGATGGCGCTGCCACGCGCCGGCTCGGCCGCGCAGACCGCGGCGATCGCGCGCACCGCGGCCTCCGAGGCGCGCGCGTCGGGGGCCGGGCCGGCGTGCTGCTGCAGGAGCGGCAGGAGCGCCTGCCACACGCGCGGCGAGGCGGCCACGACGAGCGCCAGGTCCCGGGTCGCCGCGGCCGTGGCGACGGTCTCCAGGAGGCGGCACAGGCCTGCCTTGGCCCGGCCGCTGCCTCGCCCCAGCAGCCGGACGAAGGACGCCAGGTGTTCCTCCTTCTTGAGCATGTTGAGGCAGTCGAGCTGCGGCGCAGCGGCGTTCGACGGCATGAGGCTGAGCGCGCACTGCAGCGCGAGCTCCTCCGCCTCCGCGTGGCGCTCCGCTGGCGCGGCCGGCGCGGCGTGGAAGACGAGCGGCAGTAGCACGCTCAGGAACCCCAGCTGCAGCATGCACGCGCGGCCGACGTCGGACTCGGACGCCAGCGCCAAGACCTTCTTGAGCGCGCCGATCTTGGCGGCGGCGGAGGTGGCGTCGGACTGGAGGCACCGCTTGAGCGCCGCGAGCGACGGATCGTCGTCCGCCGACTCCGGGAGGCTGTGGTCGGTGGCGGCGGAGAGCCAGCGCTCGATGAGGTGGCGCAGGGTGCGGTTGGGCACTAGCACGGTGGTGTCGCCGTCGCCGAGGGCCTGCATTGTGACGGGGCAGGTGCGGTGGCCGTCGGCGAGCCACCGCTCGATGCACTGGCGGTCGTACGTCTGCCCCGTGCACAGCGTCACCGGGTCCGTGAAGATGTCCAGGCTGATCGGACACCGGAACAGGTGCGGCACGCTCATCTCTGGCACCCGCAGAGATCAACACGAATCCAACAAGAAATGGAAGAACCTAATCCCTCGTCCAAGCAGGAAAAAGAGAATCACAAACCACTCCACTTATACCAACCAAGAACTCATCGAGAAAACCCCAAAAAGATGGCGAACAAATCTGCAGCTCCGGCCGATCGGTGGAGAAGCCCTTGTAGGCCGGGATCGACTTATTTCGAGGAATGCGGTCACACAGAAGGCTATTTTAACTGGCTGCTGGCACTCACTCCCATGCCACTCCCATCAAGAATCCATGGCGATGTAACGTAACAGCAGCAGACGAAACCCGTGAAGTGACCGCAGCAGGGTCGGTCACTGCGTGAGATGCCGGCCCCGGCCCCTATGATGGCCGTACTTGATGCAGATGATGGGCACCAAACAACAGGAGTCGCAGCAGCACAAGTGTCACAGGCAGTACTGGATATGATATGGGCTCTCTCTCTGTCTGTCTCTCTGCCTGTCTTGGAGGAGAGAGAGGGGAGAGGAGGAGCGAGGAAGACGAGGGAGAGAGGAGGAGGTGTGTGCGATGGTCATGGCAAGATAAAGGCAGCCGCAGCGGCTGGAGAACTTTCTCTTTTGGTGATAGTCTTTGAAAGGGATTGGTCTGGTGATTGGACCAGTACGCCATGAGCGAGGAAAGTTGAATACTGGAAGGAAACATGGGGGCGGTCAGAGTTGGGGACTGGCCGGAATGCATTGTGCAGCTTGGAACGGAACGGCCAACCTCAACTTGAGATGAGAGGCTGCAGCATTTTTAAAATGGATTAATAGGCCTGTTCTGCCTGCAATTTGACTGCTGTTTTGCATACTATCCTGCAGCTTGCAAGGTCCAGAGAAATTAGGGGCCAAAGGAGATCATGCTTTGAAAGTATAATGGAATGGGTAAATGTTTCTCTTCTCATCTGTGGGGTAAATGTCTTTGGTGTTACTGTCTACATTTGTGTGGTGTGGTACTGTTTGCCAACTGTGGACTATTCTGAGCTCTCGACTCCTCAGCAGTAAACCTTTTCCTCCTTACATGGGTCTTGATTGTTCCATTTGCAGAAGATAGATTGCAGTACATTTAATGACTGTTATTAGTGTATGCCATAATGGCCTCAAATTGACATTATGACAGAAACAGGACTAATCCGTTAGATCCTTCCTTTCCCCTTCATTTTCGGTGAATCTGAATTAGTACTCCATTGTATCATTGTATTGCTCGCTAAGAAGTGTATGCTTTGGTCCAGTTTGTCAGAAAATGTTGCGATAGCAGCAACAGTTGTGCTGCAGCTCCACGACAGAGAGAGAGAATCTTTCTTAACAGGACAAAGATCAGTATACTAAAGTATGATCTGCACAGTTGAAACTAAGAAACTCCATCGGCTCCTCGAGCGACCCACTGAGAGTAAACAATGCAATTCCGTAGGTGCTAATGGCAGCTTAATGCGGCTATGACAGTGCAAAAGTCCTGGGTTACACTAGACTTTTAGGCAGTGTAGCCTGTAATGGCCAGCAGGATTGCCAGAATTAAGGGGCTCTCTAGGGCTAGGCTAGGATGGTGCCCTTGATGCACCGATGATCATACTCATGAGACGGGATCTAAATGAGACAAGCCAGAGGGCATGAGCACCAGTACTGGTGGCAAATCTAGTACAGTTGTCACTAGACATAGTTCATTATGTAATTGCTCTTTTTGTCCTAAGGACAAAAAAGTTATTGTAATACTCCCTCTGTAAACTAATATAAGACCTTCAGATAACTAAAGTAGTGACCTAAAACATCTTATATTTGTTTACAGAGTGAGTACATCATATACTTTGTATGTTTTGGACATGGCCGTGGGCAAAATTTTAGTTTTTGCTGGGATGGTTGCCAATATTTTGGTATGCACATACCCTCTAATTTACTCTAATTTATTTTCATACTAACATTGCCAAAACCCGGGCGATCAAATCATTGATCAAAATATTTGCAAGCCAAATTTTTGGTAGAGTTGTCATGGGCTCAAACCAAACACACCATATGTATGTTGAATTAATGGATTTGCTTCGAGATCCTTGTGCTTCCCCTGCTTTTCAAACTTGTTGGGATGGTTAGGGTTGCAAGGCGAAGCCGCCGGTGATGCATGAGCGGAAATAGCGATGGAACCAAGGGAGGTGAGCTTGTCTATGTCGTTTGGACCACAGGCGCAACCAAGTGAGAGATGTTGCTGGGGTGGCAATAAGTTAGAAGGGGCAGGGTTGCAGTTTGGGGGTGTTCATCGGAGTTGGGAGGGGAACGATGTTTATATTGATGCTTGATCCAACAATGGATGCTAGCAAAAACACGAAGGTTGTGTAATTGGGGAGAATATGCAATAGGTTAGGGGTGAGGGTTAGGATTGTAGGTTATGCACGTCCTAGTGTCACAAGCCGTTGGTTACATACCTGGTCATGGAGAACACTTTAGCGGATATGAAGTTTTTACTTAAGAAACCAGCAAGAGCTTTGACTGTTCATTAAGAAAAAGGAAATTTATTAAAACACCTCTACTTACACGTCAAGCGAACTACTCTCAAGGATTGGAACAACGGGACGACCACCTTGCACCAACTCTTGCTGCATTCAGATCGTAGCGCCATTAACCATGCATCATGCCAAAGCACCTCCCCAACTGTCCATACACGTGACTCCACGACCCACTAAAGGGATCGAGAGGTCGAATAGAGAGGGAGGGGGCGGGGGTGAATAGGAGACTACAATTTTTTAGCATAACTTCCAATTTTAGGGATAAAGTATGTTCTCTAGATATGCAAACTATGATGAGAACAAACTATATGAAACGAAAGTTTACACACTAAAGAACATCAAGCTAGCTAGCAAGAAAACTTAATTAAAAGTATGAAAGGATAAACCAAACAAGTCGGATATGCAAATGTATCCCGAAGTTCACACTCTTTGGTTTGGTGGAAGTGTAGATCGAGTGGTTCTCTTTCAATCCTCAAAGTTTGGTGGAGTTTTGAGTGGAGGGATGAAGAGTAATCGAGATTTTAGAGTTGGCAATGGTGGAGAAGCTCAAGTCAGGGATTTGGGTTGGGGAAAGGAGAAGGGTGGGTATTTATACCCCCAAGGCCAAAGTGATTGTTGCTTCAGAGGGGACTCTAGGGACTTGGACCCAGGGTCACCCGAGGTGATAACACCACTCCAAGAACCGAGGGTTAGAGAGCCCGGGGACCCGGGCTGTCTAGAGAGCACTTTCACTTCAGGGGCCCAGAGGTCCCAGCAATAGTCGAGAATGCCCAGGGTTTTAACCCAAAAATGATGTAACACATGGATGGCTATGTGTATATGTTTTTCCTGATCTCCAAACTTCCTCAAATTGAGCTCCTACAAACTCAGGCTCTTTTTTATGTATTTAATAATATTTCAATCATAATTTATAATTATATAGTGGTTACTAGTATAACTTGTTAGCATTTGGGGACCTCCCCTCCGGGGGCCGGGATGCTCGCCTTTTTGCCCGACCTATGGTCCGGACCCGAAAACTAGGTCACACCTTATGTAGCAAGGATTGGCGTCGACTCTCGGTCGAAATGTGTGGCCACGAAGTTGCAAGCTTGCAATTATTTTTACCCTTGATTGGGGTCAACATCGATAGGCCATTCGGTCCTGCTCACAATGATGTGTAGCCTTGTCTATGCGTCTGGAGGGGGTTGGTTGAATAGGCAATTTGTCAAGTTTTACAATGTAAAGATTCAGTCTCCTAAAACACCCTAGCATGCAATTTATGTTGTGTAATGTGAAAGTGAAACTTATAATAAGTAAACAAGTAAGAGAAAGGAATCATATACATGGAGATGTATCCCAAAGTTTAGATTGTTGGCACAATTATATGTTCTCGTTGGTGGAGATCTAGATGCAAAGTCCCACTGTGACGCCCCCAATTCAATCGTACACTAGTCATACACGCAAACGTGTACGATCAAGATCATGGACTCATAGGAAGATATCACAGCACAACTCTAACAATAAATAAGTCATACAAGCATCATAATAGAAGCCAGGGGCTTTGAGGGCTCGAATACAAGTGCTCGATCATAGATGAGTCAGCGGAAGCAACAATATCTGAGTACAGACATAAGTTAAACAAGGTGCCATAAGATGGCTAGCACAAACCGGGATACAGATCGAAAGAGGCACAAGCCTCCTGCCTGGAATCCTCCTAAACTACTCCTGGCCGGCGGCAGCGGCCTGCACGTAGTAGTAGGCACCCTCGGTGAAGTAGGAGTCGCCGAAGGTGGCGTCTAGCTCCTGGGCTCCAGCACGTGGTTGCGACAGCCAGGTATAGAAAGGGGGGAAAGGGGGAGCAAAGCAACCGTGAGTACTCATCCAAAGTACTCGCAAGCAAGGATCTACACTACATATGCATTGGTATAAATGAAATAGGTAGTATTTGTGGACTGAACTACAAAATGCCAGAATAAGAGGGGGATAGCTAGTCCTATTGTAATGCCCCGAGACCAATGTGCCAGGTGTCTTCCAGTTATTCGCTGTTGTTGCCTTGTCATTGCTTGCGTGTCATGCATTTCATATCATGTCATCATGTGCATTTCATTTGCATACATGTTCGTCTCATGGATCCGAGCATTTTCCCCGTTGTTCGTTTTGCAATCTGGCGCTCCTATGTCACCCGGTGTCCCTTTCTACCTCTTTTCATGTGTGGGTGTTAAACGTTTTCGTATTGGACTGAGACTTGTCATGCGGCCTTGGTTTACTACTGGTAGACCACCTGTCAAGTTTCGTACCATTTGGACTTCGTTTGATACTCCAACGGTTAATCGAGGGACCGAAAAGGCCTCGTGTGTGTTGCAGCCCAACACCCCTCCAAAGTGGCCCAAAACCCACCTAAACCTCCTCCATCATCTCGGTCGTTCGATCACGATCGTGTGGCCGAAAACCGCACCTCATTTGGACACTCCTAGCTCCCTCTACCTATAAATATGTGCACCCCGTCAAAATTCGCGCACGAAACCCTAGCGTCTTCCTCCTCGCACCACCGGACATGTCCAGCCGCCGCCACCGACGAATCCGGCTGCGCCACACCCGCCGCTCTCTCTCTCCTCAGCCCCGCCGCCGGCCCGCGGAACCCAAATCGGGCCCGCACGGGCCCATCTCAGCGTCGCCGCCCATGCCC
>NC_041382.1:531795726-531900091 GCF_002162155.2 Triticum dicoccoides | reverse complement strand
CGTCCTCCACCGCCGCCCCGCGCCTCCACGCCTCCCTGCCGAGCGCCGCCATCGCCGGCGCCGAGCCCCTCCGGCGAGCTCCCTCCCACTCCGGCCGCCCCATCTTTCTCCGGTGAACAGGAATGGCGACGAACCTCGAAACGCGCGCCGCCCCAATCTGGATCCAGATCCATCCCCCGCTTGACTTTTCCCCTCAAACCCTAATATTTTTGCTCTTTTCAACGCATCATAACTTCCTGATCGTGGCTCCGATTCGTGCCTGTAGCATATCAAAATGTTCGTCTCGATGAGTGCATCATTGCATCTCATTGCATCATTTTCATTTGAGATCATCTTGATGCCCGAAATGCTGTTGGAAGAGGGCTATGTGAGGATTATTTTAGATCTGTTTCAGCAAATGCACTTTTATCATTTTTGCCATGATTAATGTGTGCATGCTATGATCCTTAGCTCTACATGTGTTTTGTAGAATGCCATGCCATCTTTATAGGGGTGTATGCCATGTATTTTTGTGATGACTAGCACAAGCATGCAAAGTAGCTTACTCAATGATGCTGATTTCAGGGACTTAAGAATCTCACCAAGTCCTTGTCCTGTTTTTGTTTTTATGCCATATGTTCATGTTGTTTCCTAGTGATCCGTGCCTCTTTTGAGGATGATCAGTAAGGATGTTTTGTTAATATTGTGGTGCTCTATCCGTCCATGTCTTTGTTTGCAATTATGGATCACCCTAGCTTGAGTCAATCGAGCTCTACTTTTGCTATAAAATGTTCCTGGCAGATTGTTAACATGTTTAGTGATTTTGCCGAGCTTGTTGTTGTTGATCCGTGCATGCTATGTTGTTGTTCTTGCCATGTCTAGCTTCTATGCCATGTCTATTTGATGGGTGTATGCTTAGTTTGTCATGCAATGCCTCGTAGTGAGTGCATCAAGCTCGTAAACATGCCTACTTGTTAATCTGTTTTACATGCTCCAGTTTTTTACTAAGTCTGAATCTGTTTATGTTTTTGCTATGTTCACATGCTTGCAATTGTATTTTCTGATCCCTTTTGGCTCATGGTCACTAAGAGACTTTTGTTACATGCTTTGAGTAGCTTCATGCCATGCCTTGCTTTGCCATGTTATGTTCCTGTAGCATGTAGTTATCATGCTCTAAACATTGCTTCCTGATGATAAATTTCTGACATGCTGTTAATTTCACTAAGTCTGAAACATGTTATCTTTTGCACTTTTGCCATGCTTGTTTGAACCTGTTAATGAGTGAATTAGCCGTAGCTCAGTGTTAATCTTTTGTCAAGCATCATGAGTGGATCCCTGCAATGTATTTTGTTGCTATGTTTGAGTGCTTTAGCATATTTATGTTGATGCATTTAGATGGCTACTTGCTGTTAATCGCAGACCGGTGCCATATTTGTTTTGCTTGCCATTTCCAAACCGTGCATCCGATTCCGGTGATCTTTATATCAATTTCAACCGAAATCATCTCCTCTATCCAGTGGCATTCTTGGTTTTCCAAGTTGAGGCCAGGTTCAATCATTCCTTTCCAAATCATGCATATGCATCACATATCGCATCCCGCATATCATGCCATGTTCATGTGTTGGTTGTTTACTATGTTGTGTGCTTCTTTCCGGTGTTGATTCTTCGGGTTGGTTCCGTTAACGTTGCGTTTGTGAGGACCCGTTCGACTTCGTCTGTTTGTCTTCTTCATGGACTCGTTCTTCTTCCTTGCGGGATCTCAGGCAAGATGACCATACCCACGAAATCACTTCTATCTTTGCTTGCTAGTTGCTCGCTCTTTTGCTATGCCTATGCTGCGATACCTACCACTTGCTTATCATGCCTCCCATACTGTTAATCCAAGCCTCTAACCCACCTTGTCCTAGCAAACCGTTGATTGGCTATGTTACCGCTTTGCTCAGCCCCTCTTATAGCGTTGTTAGTTGTAGGTGAAGATTGGAGCTTGTTCCTTGTTTGGAACATGGTTATTTTGTTGGGATATCACAATATCTCTTATTTAATTAATGCATCTATACACTTGGTAAAGGGTGGAAGGCTCGGCCTTATGCCTGGTGTTTTGTTCCACTCTTGCCGCCCTAGTTTCCGTCATATCGGTGTTATGTTCCCGGATTTTGCGTTCCTTACACGATTGGGTTATAATGGGAACCCCTTGACAGTTCGCCTTGAATAAAACTCCTCCAGCAAGGCCTAACATTGGTTTTACCATTCGCCACCTAGCCTTTTTCCCTTTGGAGTCGCGCATCCCGAGGGTCATCTTTATTTTAACCCCCCGGGCCAGTGCTTGTCTAAGTGTTGGTCCAAACGGAGCGATGTCCGGAGCTACCAGGGGCAACTCTGGGCTGGCCCACCCGACGTCTTGCTCACCCGGTGTGCCCTGAGAACGAGATATGTGCAGCTCCTATCGGGATTTGTCGGCACATCTGGGTGGTCTTGCTAGACTTGTTTTACCATTGTCGAGGATGTCTTGTAACCAGGATGCCGAGTCTGATCAGATTGTCTTGGGAGAAGGAATATCCTTTGTTGATCATGAGAGCTTGTGATGGGCTAAGTTGGGACACCCCTGCAGGGATTTGAACTTTCGAAAGCCGTGCCCGCGTTTATGGGCAGATGGGAATTTGTTAATGCCCAGTTGTAGAAAACCTGAAGTTGATCTTAACTAAAATACATCTACCGCGTGTGTAACCGTGATGGTCTCTTCTCGGCGGAGTCCGGGAAGTGAACACGGTGTTGGAGTTATGCTTGACGTAGGTTGTTCTAGGATCACTTCTTGATCATAGTTTGACGACCGTGCTTTTGCCTTCTCTTCTCGCTCTCATTTGCGTATGTTAGCCACCATATAAGCTAGTCGCTTGCTGGAGCTCCACCTCATACCTTTTTCCCTACCTATAAGCTTAAATAGTCTTGATCGCGAGGGTGTGAGATGCCTGAGTCCTCGTGACTCACAGATACTTCCAAAACCAGCTTGCAGGTGCCGATGATATCGTGCAGGTGACGCAACCAAGCTCAAGGAGGAGCTCGATGAAGTTCGTGTTCGTTATGTTGTTCCGTTTCCAGTTGATCAGTAGTGGAGCCCAGTTGGGACGATCGGGGATTTGTGTAGCATTTGGGGTAGTCTTCTTTTATTTTGGTTCCGTAGTCGGACCTTGTGTGTATCTAGATGGTGTAATGCTTTATTCATGAATTTATGTGAAGTGGCGGTTGTAAGCCAACTATGTAACTCTTTCCCTTATGTATTACATGGGTTGTGTGAAGATTACCTCACTTGTGACATTGCTTTCAATGCGGTTATGCCTCTAAGTCGTGCTTCGACACGTGGGAGATATAGCCGCATCGAGGGCGTTACACCTATCGAAGACTATGCTTCTGGCAGCCTCCATCTTGAAGCATATAGAAGAGAGTAGATGGTAAGTTCACCAAGTATTATCGTATAGCATAATCCTACCCGACGATTCTCTCCTCGTTGCCCTGTGAGAGAGCGATAACCAGGTTGTATCTGGCACTTGAAAGGGTGTGTTTTATTAATTACCCGATTCTAGTTGCCATAAGGTCAAGGTACAACTTCAGATCGTCCTTTTACCAAGGGACACGACTATTCGAATAGATAAACTTCCCTGCAGGGTTGCACCACATTTCCCAACACGCTCAATCCCTCTGGCCGGACACACTTTCCTGGGTCATGCCCGACCTCGGAAGATCAACACGTTGCAGCCCTACCTAGGCACAACAGAGATGTCAGCATGCCTGTCTAAATCCTATGCGCGCAGGGGTCTGGGCCCATCGCCCATTGCACACCTGCACGTTGCATACGCGGCCGGAAGCAGACCTAGCCCCCTTAATATAAGCGCAGGCTTACGGTCCAATCCGGCGCATGCCGCTTAGTCGTTGATGTCAACAAGGCTTCGACTGATACCATGACGTCAAGGGCCCATAACTGTTCCTGCGTAGTTGGTTAGTGCCTATAGGCGAGTGGCCAGACTCAGATCAAATACCCATATCTTGTTAAGCGTTTTAATTGATGTAACCGCGGACGCCGACCAGGCCAGGCCCACCTCTCACCTAGGTGGTCTCAACCTGCCCTATCGCTCTGCCACAAAGTAACAATCGAGGGCCGTCGGGAACTTAGGCCCACCACTACCTGGATGGAACCACCTGCCCCTTTGATAACCCACAAGTATAAGGGATCAATTGTAGCCTCTTTCCATAAGTAGGAGTGTCAAAACCAACAAGGAGCTAAAGGTAGAACAAATATTCCCTCAAGCTCTATCGACCACCGATACAACTCTACGCATGCTTAACGTTCGCTTTACCTACAACAAGTATGAAACTAGAAGTACTTTGTAGGTGTTATTGGATAGGTTTGTAAGATAATAAAGAGAACATAAATAAAAGCTAGGGGCTGTTTAGATAAAGACACAACTAAATTAGTTTCAGTAGAGAGCTTTTTGTCATGAGAAAGTTATTTGTCCCTAGACAATCGATAACTAGACAGGTAATCATTATTGCAATTTTATTTGAGGGAGATGCATAAGCTAACATACTTTCTCTTTGCAATCCAAGTACTCCAAGGTGTCGCCGGAGGAGTATACATGCAAAAAGAGTAAACACAAACAACACTTAGAAATACAATGGTTAGCGCACACAAAGTGTCCATCATGTAAGAATGAGTCCGTGAGGCAAGATTATTCGTGACAAAGCACATGAAGCTTAGCAAGATCATATGCACTTATGATTAGAACTCTAGAAAGTATCTGCAACTACTAAAGATCATTAAGGTAAAACCCAACCATAGCATTATAAGGCATCAAGTCCTCTTTTACTCCTATACGCAAACAACCTACTTACTCGGGTCTGTGCTTCTGTCACTCGCGCCACCCACCATAAGAAAATCATGAACATATTGCAAACCCTACAGCGGGGATCCCTCACACTTGCGCGACACGGATAGCACCATAGGACAACACCAATAATAAAACATGCAACTTAAACCAACCATGATCATCAATTAACCCATAGGACAAAATGGATCTACTCAAACATCATAGGATAGCCATACATCATTGGGAAATAATATATAGCGTTGAGCACCATGTTTAAGTAGAGATTACAGCGGTAAAAGAGGGGTTACACCGCTGCATAGAGGGGGGAAGAGTTGGTGATGACGGCGGTGAAGTTGTTGGTGTAGATTGTTGTCGCGATGATGGCCCCGGCAGCGTTCCGGCGCCACTGGGAGGGAGGGAGAGAGAGAACCCCCCTTCTTCTTCTTCCTCCTTCACCCCCCTAGATGGGAGAAGGGTTTACCCTCTGGTCCATGGCCTCCATGGCGGCAGAGGGGCGAGAGCCCCTCCGAGATTGGATCTCTCTCTGTTTCCTTTTGTTTTTGCGCTCCCTGATTCTGCCCTTTCACCGTTTCTTAAATTCCAGGAGATCCGTAACTCCGATTGGGCTGAAATTTTGACACGATTTTTATCTGGATATTGGCTTTCTTGTGGCGAAAGAAGGGCACCAAACGCCTCATGGAGTGGCCACGATGGCCCAGGGCGCACCCCTCACCCTCGTGGGCCCCTCGGGCATCGTCTCGCGTTGATTCCACTTCCCAAAATTCACATATATTCCAAAAAAACCCGTAAGTTTTTATCTCGTTTGGACTCCGATTGATATGGATTTTCTGCGAAACAAAAAACATGCAACAAACAGGAACTGGCACTGGGCACTGAATCAATATGTTAGTCCCAAAAATAGTATAAAAAGTTGCCAAAAGTATGTAAAAGTTGTAGAATATTGGCATGGAACAATAAAAAACTATAGATACGATGGAGACGTATCAGCATCCCCAAGCTTAATTCCTACTCGTCCTCGAGTAGGTAAATGATAAAAAAGATAATTTTTGATGTGGAATTCTACCTAGCATAATCTTGATCATGTAATCTAATCATGGCATGAATATTAAGACACGAGTGATTCAAAGCAATAGTCTATCATTTGACATTAAGACAATAATACTTCAAGCATACTAATAAAGCAATCATGTCTTTCCAAAATAACATGGCCAAGGAAAGTTATCCCTACAAAATCATATGGCTTGGCTATGCTCCATCTTCATCAAACAAAATATTCAAATCATGCACAACCCTGATGACAAGACAAGCAATTGTTTCATACTTTTGATGTTCTCAAACCTTTTCAACTTTCACGCAATACATGAGCGTGAGCCATGGATATAACACTATAGGTGGAATAGAATATGATGATTGAGGTTGTGTGGAGAAGACAAAAAATGGAGAAAGTCTCACATCGACGCGACTAATCAACGGGCTTTGGAGATGCCCATCAATTGATGTCAATGCAAGGAGTAGGGATTGCCATGCAACAAATGCACTAGAGCTATAAGTGTATGAAAGCTCAAACTAAAACTAAGTGGGTGTGCATCCAACTTGCTTGCTCATGAAGACCTAGGGCACTTGAGGAAGCCCATCGTTGGAATATACAAGCCAAGTTCTATAATGAAAATTCCAACTAGTATATGAAAGTGATAACTCAAGAGACTCTCTATATGAAGAACATGGTGCTACTGAGAAGTACAAGTGTGGTAAAAGGATAGTAGCATTGTCCCTTCTCTCTTTTCTCTCATTTTTTTTCTTTTTTTTGTAGGCTTCTTTGGCCTCTCTCTTTTTTGGGGGCTTCTCTGGCCACTTTTATTTTGATAACCTCACATGGGACAATGTTCTAATAATGATGATCATCACACTTTTATTTACTTACAACTCAATATTACAACTCGATACTAGAACAAAGATATGACTTTATATGAATGCCTCTGGTGGTGTACCGAGATGTGCAATGATCTAGCGTGGCAATGAAATCAAAAAACGGACAAGCCATGAAAACATCATGCTAGCTATCTTACGATCATGCAAAGCAATATGATGATATATGATCAAGTCATGTATATGAAGATGATGGAAGTTGCATGGCAATATATCTCGGAATGGCTATGGAAATGCCATGATAGGTAGGTATGGTGGCTGTTTTGAGGAAGATATAAGGAGGCTTATATGTGACAAGGCGTATCATATCACGGGGTTTAGATGCACCGGTGAAGTTTGCACCGACTCTCAAGGTGAGAAAGGGAAATGCACGGTACCGAAGAGGCTAGCAATGATGGAAGGGTAAGAGTGCGTATAACCCATGGACTCAACATTAGTCATAAAGAACTCACATACTTATTGCAAAAATCTATTAGTCATCGAAACAAAGTACTACGCGCATGCTCCTTGGGGGATAGATTGGTAGGAAAAGAGCATCGTTCGTCCCCGACCGCCACTCATAAGGAAGACAATCAATAAATACCTCATGCTCCAACTTCGTTACATAACGGTTCACCATACGTGCATGCTACGGGAATCACAAACTTCAACACAAGTATTTCTACAATCCACAACTACCCACTAGCATGACTCTAATATCACCATATTTATATCGCAAAACTATTGCAAGGAATCAAACATATCATATTCAGTAATCTACAAGTTTTATGTAGGATTTAATGACTAACCATGTGAATGACCAATTCCTGTCATCTCTCTAAATAGATATAAGTGAAGCAAGAGAGTTTAATTCTTTCTACAAAAGATATGCCCATGCTCTAACAGATATAAGTGAAGCAAAAGAGCATTCTACAAATGGCGGTTTTCTAAGTGTAGGGAAATAGGCAACCCAAACTTCAAATGGTATGCACATGAAGCATTCTATAAAGCCATACTCAAAAGATATAAGTGAAGTGCAATGAGCATTCTATAAATCAACCATGGACTATCTCATACAAGAATGGTGCATCAAAGAAAAGTGAAAACTGAATGCAAAAGACGCTCCAAGATTTGCACATATCACATGAATGAAAGGAAACCGAAAACATACCGATACTTGTTGAAGAAAGATGGGATGCCTTCTGGGGCATCCCCAAACTTAGACGCTTGAGTCTCCTTGAATATTTACTTGGGGTGCCTTGGGCATCCCCAAGCTTGAGCTCTTTCCTCTTCTCCTTCTCCTCATACCGAGACCTCCTTGATCCTTGATCACTTCATCCACACAAAACTCAACAGAAAGTTCGGTAAGATCCGTTAGTATAATAAAGCAAATCACTACTCTAAGTACTGTTGCAAACCAATTCATATTTTGTTTTTGCATTGTAGCTACTGTAATATAACTTTTCCATGGCTTAATCCACTGATAGAAATCGATAGTTTAATCAAAACAAGCAAACAATGCATCAAAAACAAAATATGTCTTAAACAGGACAGTCTGTAGTAATCTGAACATTCACCATACTTCTGGTACTCCAAAAATTCTGAAAAAATTAGGAAAAAATTGTATATAAATACAGTGCAAAATGTTTCAGAACCGTTTGACGTTCCAGTAAAAAATGTAAAATTGCGCACTAATGAAGCTACATACCTAGGGTAGGGGCACGGACCCGTCCAAAGAGACCTACCCAAGGGCGTCCCTAGAGGAAGTCACCTTTCAATCGACTTGAAGGTATCCCACTCAACGGATTCAAGACATTCGACCAAGAAGCTATCACTCGACTACGAAGCCAACCACTCGACTGCCAGAAGATCTAAAGTCACTCCGCGGGCAAACGGTCGGCTATTAAGTAGTCTTTATGGTCATTATAGCACTTTATTAGGGGCGTTACCAGTAACGCCCAACCTTAAATGTACCTTAAACCCTGCATTACTGAGGGCAGGAGGGGGCCGGCGAACTCTATATAAGCCACCCCCCTCCTCAGTATGAAGGGTTCGCACCCCTGTTATTCACACGCTAGTAATCCAATCGACCGCCTCCGGGCACCGAGACGTAGGGCTGTTACTTCCTCCGCGAAGGGCCTGAACTCGTACATCTTGGTGTGTTTACAACTTCCCAATAGCTGAGACCTAGCCTCTCCATACATACCCCCCTACATCACTGTCAGAGTTAGAACCACGACAGTTGGCGCCCACCGTGGGGCAGGAATCTTAGCGCCTAATTGGAGAAGTTGCGATTTTTTCGATCCCTTTGATCATGGTTTCGTGCGGAGTTTTGGTGGAGGGCCGCGAGATCCGTCTCGGCGCGCTCACGTTCATCGCCGACGACTCCGCCTGGCTCCAGGAGGCACCACTCGACATTGACGCGCTCCCCGTCCGCGGCGCGACGCATTTCCGCGCATGTGTTCGTGGCGTCCTCCTGCGTCAGACGTTGACCCAGTATCGGTCGGCCCCCGTATCGTCCCCTCACTCTGTCTCCCACCGGCGTAAGCGCTCCGGTCGGTCGAGACTTCATAGGTGGGTGAGCCATGCCGTGGCTCGCTAGTCGGCCACCCCGCAAGTCGCGGCGATC
Organism: Triticum dicoccoides; assembly: GCF_002162155.2. Lineage (NCBI taxonomy): Eukaryota > Viridiplantae > Streptophyta > Magnoliopsida > Poales > Poaceae > Triticum > Triticum dicoccoides. Next base: position 531,890,698 of record NC_041382.1, on the reverse strand, counting down.
GAGCCCGACGAATCCCTCTACGGCTTGTTCGACCTGTCAACTGGCTCCGCGGAGACCGCATCCGAGTGCGACAGCAGCGACCCAGCGGCTGAGGTTCTGGCGGTCGATGAGACGCACAGTCCTCCTGGTTTCCCTCGCGCTAGTGGAGGCGCGGGTGGGGGCGACCCGTCGCATCCCCACGATGAGTATCTCCTCGAACCTCTCACATCATTGCAGCGAGAGGAGCTTCGCCGTCGGAACATGGACGCGCTCCACACTCCTATTGTCGGAGAAACCCCCGAGGCCCGGGCCTTGGAGGACGCGCGCTTGGCTAACCTGGCCGAGCGCACTCGACTGGAGAATCTCCAGCGGATACTCGACGAGCAAGCGCGTCAGCGGGCTCCCGAGTCCAGTCGACGTCAGCAAGCTCCCGAGTCCAGTCGGCGTCAGCTCTTCCCACCGCCGCAGGTATACCGAACCCGAGTTCAGAATTTGGCTGCTGCGGCCCGTATAGCAGAATCAATTCAGCCCTCCCAGTCGGAGGCGGGCAGGGGCTTGTTGCAGATCAAAGCGCTGCTCCGGGCGGCGGGAAACCAGAATTCTGCTGTCTCTCAGTCGCGGAACAGGATCCACAGTCGATCCATCGCAACGGATATAGTCGAGTCGGCTCACAGCCCGAGATCGCCCCCGAGGCGTGAGGGTCGTGGTGACCGGCATGATCAGTACAGGAGGAATGAGCAGTATGATCACCGATTCGACCGTGATGATCGACGTCGAGCGCCAACCCCTCCCCCGAGGAGTGGGTCATATGCGCCTCGATGGCAAGATGACAGACGCCCTCATAGTGTTGGGCAGAGGATTCCAGTTGACCCTAGAGACCCAGGCTTTGATGCGAGATCCATCCTCGTTCAAGGTTTGGTTGACAGGAACAGAGCTCATCGAGAGGGCCATAAGAGAGATGCGCCTGCCAGTAGCAGAGCACGTGCTTCAGGGCCAGAGTGTTTCAGTCGAGCCATCAGAGCCACAGTGATTCCTCCCAACTTCAGGCTGGCGACTGGGGTCAGCAAGTTCACCGGCGAATCTAAGCCTGACACTTGGCTCGAAGATTACCGAGTGGCTGTACAGATCGGCGGTGGCAATGATGAGGTGGCCATGAAGCATTTGCCTCTCATGTTAGAGGGCTCAGCCAGAGCGTGGCTGAATCAGTTGGCACCCAGCAGCATCTACACTTGGGAGGACCTCTCCCGAGTGTTTGTCACAACCTTTGAAGGAACATGCAAGCGACCTGCAGGCCTTACAGAGTTGCGGTCTTGCGTGCAGAAGCCGAATGAAACTCTGAGGGAATACATCCAGAGGTGGATCACACTGCGTCACTCGGTCGAGAATGTGCCAGACCATCAAGCAGTTTGTGCCTTCAAGGAAGGCGTTAAATACAGAGAGTTGAATCTGAAGTTCGGTCGAACTGGAGAGATGTCTCTGAATCGGATGATGGAGATTTCCACCAAGTACGCTAATGGTGAAGACGAGGACCGACTCTGGAGTGGCAAGCACAAGGCAGTCGCCCAAGAAACCGGAGGGAACTCCAGTCGGAAACAGAAGCGGAAGGCCAAGCCAGCTGCTCCTGGGGAGGCCCTGGCCGTAGCCCAGGGAAACTTCAAGGGAAAACCCAAGGGCACCTGGAAGCCCAAGAAAGTCAAGGATCAGGATGGAAACGATGTTTTGGATCTACCATGTCACATCCACACCAAGAAAGATGAAGAGGGTAATTTTATTTACCCAAAGCATACCACTCGATAGTGCCGGTTCCTGATCCAGCAGTTTCAGGGCAAACAGCCCAAAGATAAGGAAAAAGAGTCGGACAAAGTCGAAGACAAGGAAGGTAGCGACGATGGATACCCCCAAATCAATTCCACCCTGATGATTTTTGCTGATGTCGAAAGCAAAAGTCGACTGAAAGTCATTAACCATGAGGTGAACATGGTTGCTCCGGCGACACCCAGTTATCTGAAATGGTCGCAGACTGCCATCACATTCGACCAGTCCGATCACCCTACGCACATTGCCACCCCTGGGAGGCAAGCTTTGGTGGTCGACCCAGTTGTCGAAGGCACTCGACTGACCAAAGTCCTGATGGATGGTGGCAGTGGCTTGAACATACTATATGCTGAAACATTGAAAGGGATGGGCATTCCGATGTCCAGACTCAGTACCAGTAACATGAGCTTCTACGGAGTCATTCCTGGGAAGAAGGCCGTGTCACTCGGACATATTGCTCTCGATGTGGTTTTCGGTGATTCAAAGAATTACCGCAAGGAAAAGTTGACATTCGAGGTTGTTGACTTCCAAAGTGCCTATCATGCCATTCTGGGCAGGCCAGCTTACGCACGCTTCATGGCTCGACCATGTTACGTGTACCTCAAACTGAAGATGCCTGGCCCCAAAGGCGTAATCACTGTTACAGGCAACCGAAAGAAAGCAGAAGAGTGTTTTCAGAAAGGATCGAAGATTGCTGACGCTCAGAGGCAGTTGTTGAGCTGCAAGAGTACCAGAAGACTGCTGATCCGTGTGAATTGCTACGAGCCAAGAAGCCTGCTTCAGAATCTGCTTTTCAGTCGTCCGGTGAAACTAAGACAGCTCACATTCACCCGACCGACCCCGACGCTGCTCCGACTCACATCTCGATGACGCTCGACCCCAAATAGGAAGAAGCGCTCATCCAGTTCCTCCGTGAGAACTGGGACGTCTTCGCATGGAAGCCTTCTGACATGCCTGGAGTTCCCAGGGGGCTGGCTGAGCATCGTCTACGAGTCGACCCGAAGTTCAAGCCCGTGAAAGAACATCTTCGACGGTCCGCCGTCCAGAAGAGGAAAGCTATTGGCGAGGAGGTGGCTCGGCTCTTAGCAGCGGAGTTCATCCGAGAGATTTACCATTCCGAGTGGCTCTCCAATGTTGTCATGGTCCCCAAGAAGGACAAGTCACTTCGCATGTGCATTGATTTCAAACATATCAATCGGGCCTGCCCGAAAGATCATTTTCCCCTCCCTCGCATCGACCAAATAGTCGACTCGACTGCGGGATGCGAGAGATTGTCTTTTCTAGATGCCTATTCTGGGTACCACCAGATCCGTCTGTATGGACCCGACGAGATCAAAACAGCTTTCATCACTCCATTCAGATGCTTCTGTTACGTCACCATGCCGTTCGGCCTCCAGAACGCCGGAGCCACGTTCATGAGAATGATTCAGAAGTGTCTACTCACTCAAATCAGTCGGAATGTGGAGGCATACATGGATGATATTATGGTCAAGTCACGGAAAGGTTCCGACCTGCGGGCTGACCTTGCTGAAACCTTTGCCAACCTCAGGAGGTATGATATCAAGCTCAACCCATCAAAGTGCATGTTCGGAGTTCCAGGTGGAAAGTTACTCGGTTTTCTCGTTTCCGAACGGGGGATCGATGCCAATCCTGAAAAGGTTGGCACCATACTCCGGATGAAGCGTCCTGTACGCGTGCACGATGTCCAAAAGCTTACAGGCTGCTTGGCCGCTCTAAGTCGATTCATTTCTCGTCTCGGTGAAAAGGCGTTGCCTCTTTACCGACTGATGAAGAAGTCTGACAAGTTCGAGTGGACTCCAGAAGCTGACGTAGCATTTGCAGAGCTCAAAGCTCTCCTCACCACCCAGCCGGTGCTCCCTGCCCCAATCAGCAAAGAGCCTCTGCTGCTTTACATTGCAGCCACAGGACAAGTTGTCAGTACAGTACTTACGGTCGAGCGGGAAGAAGAAGGAAAGTCCTTCAGAGTTCAGCGCCCAGTCTATTATCTGTCTGAAGTTTTGACCCCTTCAAAACAAAGATACCCTCACTACCAGAAGCTTGTATATGGGATTTACATGACCACGAAGAAGGTTGCACATTACTTCTCTGACCACTCCATTACAGTCGTCAGCGACGCCCCATTGTCAGAGATTCTGCATAACAGAGATGCAACTGGTCGAGTGGCCAAGTGGGCGATTGAACTCCTTCCCTTAGATATCAAGTTTGAAGCAAAGAAGGCTATCAAGTCCCAAGCAATCGCAGATTTCATCGCCGAGTGGATTGAACAGCAACTTCCGACTCAAGTTCACTCGGAGCATTGGACCATGTTCTTCGATGGATCTAATATGCTGAATGGTTCCGGTGCTGGAGTAGTTCTAGTCTCCCCCCAAGGAGATAAGCTCAGATATGTTCTCCAGATTCACTTCGATTCCTCCAATAATGAAGCAGAGTGTGAAGCACTTTTGTATGGGTTGTGCATGGCCATTTCACTCGGCGTTCGTCGCCTCATGGTCTATGTCGACTCAGATTTGGTGGTTAATCAGGTGATGAAGGAGTGGGACGTCAGAAGTCCGGCTATGACTGGTTATTGCAACGCAGTGAGAAAGCTAGAAAAGAAATTCGAGGGGTTAGAGCTTCATCACATCCCCCGACTGAAAAATCAAGCAGCTGATGATCTGGCAAAGATAGGCTCCAAGAGAGAAGCCATTCCCAGCAATGTGTTTTTGGAGCACATCCGCTCGCCGTCAGTCCAGGAGGATCCTTTCACAGAAGAAGCCCCACAACCGAAAAGTGCCACAGATCCGACTGAAGTCGAAGTTCCTGCTGTGGTCGACCTAATCATGGAAGTCTTGGCAATCACTCCCGACTGGATGATACCGTACATCGCGTATATCCTAAGGAAAGAGCTCCCAGAGGACGAAGAAGAGCCTCGACAGATCGTCCACTGATCCAAGGCCTTCACAGTCATAAAGGGGCAGTTGTATAGAGAAAGCGCGACTGGAATCGGTCAGAAGTGCATAACACCAGAAGAAGGTTGGATAATCCTTGATGATGTCCACTCGAGGACCTGTGGTCACCATGCGTCCTCTCGGACCATTGTGGCTAAAGCATACTGAGCAGAATTTTACTGGCCTAGAGCAAATGAGATGGCAAAAGAGATGGTTGACAAGTGTGGAGGGTGCGAGTTCTACTCCAACATGTCACACAAGCTTGCATCAGCCCTGAAGACCATTCCACTCGTCTGGCCCTTTGCTGTTTGGGGACTAGACATGGTTGGTCCACTGAGAACAGGCAGAAGTGGTTTCACTCATGTGCTTGTGGCAGTCGACAAGTTTACCAAATGGATTGAAGCTAAGCCTATCAAGAATCTTGATGCTTGCACTGCTATTAGTTTCGTCAGAGGGCTAACATTCAGATATGGAGTCCTGTATAGTATCATCACTGACAATGGGTCAAACTTCGATTCGGACAAGTTCAGAGCTTTTTGCGCCTCTCAAGGCACTCGAGTCGACTACGCATCGGTCGCCCATCCCCAGTCGAATGGACAAGCTGAAAGAGCAAATGGTCTGATTCTCAAAGGACTAAAGCCTCGACTGATGCGTGATCTCAAGCACGCGGCAGGTGCTTGGGTCGACGAGCTTCCATCAGTTCTATGGGGATTGAGGACCACCCCTAACCGGTCGACTGGAAGAACTCCATTCTTTCTGGTTTATGGAGCCGAAGCGGTTTTGCCAAGTGATCTTCTTCACAGTGCGCCCCGAGTCGAGCTTTACACCGAAGATGAAGCAGAACAGGCCCGGCAAGACGCAGTCGACCTCCTAGAAGAAGAGAGGGAGATGGCCATGATCAGATCGACCATTTATCAGCAAGACTTGCGTCGATTCCACGCCCGGAATGTGAAGAGTCGAGCCTTCCAAGAAGGAGATTTGGTCCTCCGAGTGGATCAACAGAAACCACACAAGCTTGCTCCTACTTGGGAAGGCCCCTTCATCATCACCAGAGTCCTCCACAATGGAGCGTATCACCTCTACAACGTTGATCGCCAGATCGACGAGCCACGAGCTTGGAATGCGGAACTACTCCGCCCCTTTTACACTTGAGCTCTCCCTTGGACGAGTGGAGATCAGTCGAGATGTAATAAGAAAAATTGCTGCAGTTTATTTTTATGAAAGGCAAGAGTGTTTCAATAATTGCTTCACTCCTGTTTGCTTACGTAATCCCCCAGTGGGTGACTTAGCTGCGAATCCGTTTCGCCTAAGTTTGAAAAAATCCTACCGAGTGGAGAGCGATCCTCCCACTCGAGGGCTTAGCTGCAGTCCAGCACTCGCCTAAGTTCTCCCATCTAGAGACTTAGCTGCAGTGCGGCACTCGCCTAAGTTTGAAAAAATCCTACCGAGTGGAGAGCGATCCTCCCACTCGGGGGCTTAGCTGCAGTCCAGCACTCGCCTAAGTTCTCCCATCTAGAGACTTAGCTGCAGTCCGGCACTCGCCTAAGTTTGAAAAAATCCTACCGAGTGGAGAGCGATCCTCCCACTCGGGGGCTTAGCTGCAGTCCAGCACTCGCCTAAGTTCTCTCACCTAGAGACTTAGCTGCAGTGCGGCACTCGCCTAAGTTTGAAAAAATCCTACCAAGTGGAGAGCGATCCTCCCACTCGGGGGCTTAGCTGCAGTCCAGCACTCGCCTAAGTTCTCTCACCTAGAGACTTAGCTGCAGTCAGGCACCCGCCTAAGTTTGAAAAAATCCTACCGAGTGGAGAGCAAACCTCCCACTCGGGGGCTTAGCTGCAGCCCAGTGCTCGCCTAAGTGTTTAAAAACCCTACCGAGTGGAGAGCAAACCTCCCACTCGGAGGCTTAGCTACGGCCCAGTGCTCGCCTAAGTACAAGACTCAACCCAATCCGCGAGTCAACTGCTAACTCCCCCTTCGGAATTGCGCTGCAAATACAAGGTCATTCCGAGTGAAGATCAAGTTCCACTCGACGAATCAAACCATGAAGATGTCCAACGAGAAATCAATTTCAGATAAAGCCTAAAAGGTCCCAGACCTCAAAGTACTCGAGCCCTCGGCTCGGCAAAGTATAACTGTTACAAATCCACTCGGCATTCCGAGGTAAATTTAAAGTTTTCACTCCTCAGGAGGAGGACTGGAAGGGGCGACGAACTCATCCAAGTCGACCCCGTCGGCAATACAGGTGGCAGCAGCGATGAAGGTCTCCATGAAGTCTTGAAAGCTGTGCTTCCTGGTATTGGCAACTTGGATGGCCGCCAGCTTTTCTTCTCGCGCCTCCTTACAATGGACGCGGACCAGGGACAGAGCGACATCAGCACCACATCTAGCAGAAGATTTCTTCCATTCCGCCACTCGACCTAGGACTTCGTTAAGTCGAGCCATCAGAGACTCGAGGTCGTTTTGAAGCGTCGTCCCAGGCCAGAGTGATGCGTCGATCCGCGACATCGCAACTTTCAGCCGAGCCAGATAGTCAACGACGCTGGCAGTACGAGACTCCAGACGGAGCACGTTCATTGCAGCCTCGTCCTTCACGAGAGAGTTAACAGGGTCCAAGCCTGGTTCCACTCGACTGGTCTCCTCTTCAAAGTTCTGGCAGAATTCTGCAAACACAATTCAAGGATAAGACGGTGGCCGTACGCATGCTCGACAACTACAAGACAACCGGGTTGGAATAATTACCTTCAAGCATGACAAATAGCTTCTTGGCGAGTCCACCGAGATAAGCCTCCAGATCTTTTACCTTCCCCGACAGCTCACCCGCCTTGTCGTGCAGCACCATCTTCTCTTTCTTCAGTCGACTGGCGTCTCGATTAGCTGCCTCGAGATCAGTCTTCAGTCTGGAGTTCTCCTGTTCAAGAGCTCCGACCGAAGCCAGTTTCTCTTCTGCGAGCTTCGTTTTGCTCGAGGCCTCCTTCTGTGCCTCTGCAAGATCTTGGTCCTTCTTCTTCAGAGCTTCCTCCAGTTTATCTGCGGCGCGTCGAGTGGAACCAACATCAAGAATGGACAAGAAAGAAAAGTCACCCGTTAAGAATGGAGAACCTCACCAGCCATACCTTTTGCTTCTTCTTGCGCCTTCTTCAAGTTCTCCTGAGCAAGCTTCAAGCTAAGGTTGAGCTGGATCTGCTGATTCTCCAACTTAGTATAGCGAGCTACAAGTTCGCAAGATTTCTATAAAAAGAAAAAAATCAGTCGACAGACGTCCAAGATAAGTTGCTTCCGAGTAACTAAGAGACAATGATGACGTTTCTAAGACCATAGCCGAATCAAAAAACATTTGACAGTAGTCTCGGGGACTACACCCAGTGGGTGCACTCAGCGTGCCCCCATTGGTTTGACCAAAAAAAAGTTCCACTCGACCTGGCCCGACCAAACCGAGTGAAGAAATACAGCTACATCAACACAATGTAAAGACTACAGTCGACTGCCAGCAGTCCACCGTAGTCTCGGGGACTACACCCAGTGGGTGCACTCAGCGTGCCCCCACTCGTCCAAGGATAGGCAGACACACCCAGTGGGTGTATAGATACAGATACAAAAGATCTTCGGAAAAGAGACTCTTCAAACAACATATCATAACAGAACAAGTGTTGAAGTCGACTGACCTGGACGTTGCTTTGAAGAGCTGAACTCGCGTCATAAGCTGCTTGGCTGGCCTCCCGAGCCATCTTCACTTGCTCCATCATGATCCCCGCCTGGCGTATAGCCTCCTTGGCAGCAGCCTCTTGGTCCTCAGGGACGGGGTATGCGGCAAAAAGCGAAGACGGATCCACAGTCGACGATGAGGGCCGCACACTCGCCAGAGGAATGGCGAAGGTCACAAAAGCCCGAGCGGTGTCACCACCATCCCGAGCAACGGCCTCGGACGCCGGAGCGGAGTGGGGGGCTTGGTCAGCCGGTGCCTTCTTATGCCTCCCCACCCTCAACGGACCATCGTCATCGTCATCCGGGAGGTCGACAACATGAGGAGGGGCTACAAAGGAAACATTCAATCGACCAATGTTGCAATAAATGATCAGACGACTCAAGGCAGAACGTTAGTAATCGTACCAAGGTTGGAGGTAACAGCATCCTCCATCTCTTGGTCGTCGTCCTTGGCGGAGACCTCAGAAGTAGCAGCACTGCAAAACTCGAAAGTCAGTCGGTTGGCTCAATGAATCGACCAAGGATCTATCCATGGTCGACGAAGGAAAACAAGTTTTATTATTACCCAGAAATGGTAGGGACAGCTATCTTCATCTTGGGTAGAGCCTTGGGTGGCTTGGATAGCGTCGTGCGTGGGAGCTTGGGGACCTTCCCAGTTGGCGTAGGAGAAGAGGTCCGAGGGCGTTTCGACGACTGCCCAACAGAAGCAGTCGCCTTGCCACGTTCTCGCACTGGGTCGTGCGTGTGCTTGGACCGCCCCTCTGGGCGAGGGGGTTCGACCTCCTCCTCCTCCTCCTCCTCTTCGCTGGAGTTGACATTGTCGTCTCCCTCCCCTTCACCGTCGGACTCCCACTCGCCTTGGTCGTCCCCGCTCTCACCCCCGCTCACCTCCCCTTCCTCAGTTGGCCCCTGAGCCCCGTTGGGCGTCGAGTACATCTTGGTGGTCGCCTGGAAAACAACAGACAAGACGAAAGTCAATCGACCAACTCAAAGAAGACCAATGCAGGAAACAAGATTTCAGTCGGGAACATAAAGACATACCTGGTCCACCTCATACAAATTGTCGAGTGGAACCACCCTCCTGGCTCCTCGGGGGTTGTCTTTGTTCCCCATAATGCTCGACAGCCACCCCTCCAGCATCTCGTCGGTGACCTCCTCCGGGTGGACCCGAGTGGTGTCGTCAAGGCCCGCATACAACCACATCGGGTGGTCACGGGCCTGGAGCGGTTGGATACGCCTCGGGAGGAAGACCTCCAGCAGGTCCATACCAGTCACGCCCTCACGGACGAGCTCAACCACTCGACCTGCCAACACTTTGACCTGGGCCCTTTCCTCCGGCGACACTTTCAGAGAAGCAGGCTTTTCAGCTCAGTCGAGAGAGAATGGAGGAAGTCCAGTCGACTGCCCTGGGGTCGCCTGGTCTTGACAGTAGAACAAGGTTGCGTGCCAACCGCGGACCGACTCCGGGAAAGTGATGGAAGGAAAACAACTCTTCCCCCTCGTCTGGATCGCCAAGCCCCCGCACAACTGGATCACCTGCGTCCTCTCGTCACTCGACTTGGCCTTCTTGACCGACTGAGAGCGACAGGTAAAGATGTGCTTGAAGATTCCCCAGTGGGGGTGGCAACCCAAGAAGGCCTCGCACATGGAAATGAAAGCGGCGAGGTATACGATGGAGTTGGGAGTGAAGTGATGGAGCTGCGCTCCGAAGAAATTCAGGAAACTCCGGAAAAAAGGATGGGGCGGCAGAGAAAACCCTCGGTCAATATGGGTGGCTAGGAGCACGCACTCACCGTCGCGGGGTTGAGGCTCGATCTCTCCCCCCAGGAGACGCGCGGCTTTGTGGGGAATGACTCCCCCCTCGACCATGTCGTCGAGGTCCTCTTGCCGGAGCACCGACGGCATCCAGTCGCCCTGGATCCAACCTTTGGGCAGAGCGGTCCTAGAGGAGGACCCGCCCCGAGCAGATCTTTTCCCCTTCCCCTGCGCCGCCGCCTTCTTCGCGCGCTCCAGAGCGGAGGTCTTGCTCTTCGTCATCATCGCCGGCGAAAGTCTCGCATGGGCCTGCTGCGCTGGGGCGAGAACGGAGGTGGCGGAAGGACTTGCGAAGGAAGAGAGGAAGAAGAAAGCAGAAAGGAGCGCACGGCTTGGAAACCCCGAGCCGGCAACTTATAAGGGACCGCTTCCGAGTGGCTGACTGGTAGGCCCAGGCTATCCAGTCAAATCCCGCAGCAGACGCGCGCGCAGTACGTGGCGAAAAGGGCATCGCGGGGATCGAGGAGCCTCCGCTTTATTGCTTCCGATTACTGCGGCCGCTCCCGTCCCGCGCGCTTCCCAAAATCCGAATCCCGCGACATTCGCGGGCCGCAGAACAACTCGTCAAAGCAGAAGACCCCGCCCGCGCCGGCGCTCGGTATGTCACAAGTAAAGAAATTCACTCGACGAAAGGCCTGGAATGGATCAAGGCGACTCAAAAAGGTTGGCAGCGTCATCCGTGACGATTGACCCGAAGCGAGGCACTCACGTAGCCCAAAGAGCCAGTCGGGGAGTTCCCCAACTCTTTCCCCACTTAAAACCTCGATCCATTCGGGGGCTAATGATGAAGCTACATACCTAGGGTAGGGGCATGGACCCGTCCAAAGAGACCTACCCAAGGGCGTCCCTAGAGGAAGTCACCTTTCAATCGACTTGAAGGTATCCCACTCGACGGATTCAAGACATTCGACCAAGAAGCTATCACTCGACTACGAAGCCAACCACTCGACTGCCAGAAGATCTAAAGTCACTCCGCAGGCAAATGGTCGGCTATTAAGTAGTCTTTATGGTCATTATAGCACTTTATTAGGGGCGTTACCAGTAACGCCCAACCTTAAATGTACCTTAAACCCTGCATTACTGAGGGCAGGAGGGGGCCGGCGAACTCTATATAAGCCACCCCCTCCTCAGTATGAAGGGTTCGCACCCCTGTTATTCACACGCCAGTAATCCAATCGACTGCCTCCGGGCACCGAGACGTAGGGTTGTTACTTCCTCCGCGAAGGGCCTGAACTCGTACATCTTGGTGTGTTTACAACTTCCCAATAGCTGATACCTAGCCTCTCCATACATACCCCCCTACATCACTGTCAGAGTTAGAACCACGACACGCACTACAGCCAAAGTTTTTGTTTTGCACCACACAAACCAACAAGCAATGTGAACATCCTAAAGACAAATCTTGGCACATTATTTTTATAATACAATGGAATTGTACAAGGGGATAATTATTTTTATTGAAAACTTTCCGTAATCAAGATTCACAAAGTTTCTGTGACCATGAACAAAGTTCAAGGAGCTCCCTCACTTCAACAATGCTTGTCTCTCTCACTTTCACTTTCCTTTTTGAAAAGTTTTGGGGTCCCCTCTTTATTTTTTTAAACTCTATAAAAGCACTCAACAGGAATAAATGAATCTCTAAAACTTCCGGGTTGTCTCCCTGACAACGCTTTCTTTAAAGCCATTAAGCTAGGCATAAGGTGCTCAAGTAATGAATCCACCCGGATCCCAAGGTATATCAAAGCCGATTTGAATTAGCAATGATTTGGCATTTAGTAGTGATCACAAAGCAACATATATCAAGCAATGACGAAGTCTAACTCTCTTCCTATGCATCAGCATGTCATACAAGAACAATTCATGCACATCAAGTAAGGGCCAATGCATATCATAAGAAGTTTCTTGCAATTTTATCGTGTTGGAAATATAGAGAGGCGGAGATGTACTTCCTCTCTCATAATAATTGCAAGTAGGAGCAGCAAGCACATGCATATTATATTCATCAAAATTATCATGTGCAATGGTAAAAGGCCACCCATCATTATGATCCTTAATAAGTGCAAACTTCTCCGATATAGTGTAGTTTGGAGAATTTAAAAAGATAATAGGACTATCATGTGTGGGTGCAATAGCAACAATTTCATGTTTAACACAAGGAACAATAGCAAGTTCATCTCCATAAGCATAATTCATATTGGCATCTTGGCCACAAGAATAGCAAGCATCAAGTTCATCAAAAAGGGATATTTCAAATGAATCAACGGGATCATAGCAATTATCATGGCATTCATCCTTCGGTAAGAACGAAGGGACATTAAATAATGTATGAGTTGGAGAGTTACTCTCATTATAAGGTGGGCACGGGTAGCTAATTCGATCTTCCTCCTTTTGGTCTTCGCTCTCCTCATCATCTTTTTCATCCAATGAGCTCACAGTTTCATCAATTTCTTCTTCCATAGACTCCTGCAAAATATTAATCTCTTCTCAGACATCAGAGACTTTCTCAATAAATTCATCAATATCATAATTGTATTTATAATTATCATAGCAATATTTAAGGATAGCTAAATTTTCAGGTCTATAAACTGAATCATCAAAATCTTCAAACTCTTTAAACAAAGATTCAATTTCACAAGCACCCTTAAAAGCAACAAATTCTTCTATTCGTTCCACATCATAGTAATCATATATACCATTAGCATAAGAAGCTAAGGTTTCATTATCATTAAATTTGCATGAAAAGGGGAGGTGTGGAGCCTTCATCCTAGAGCAACAAGTATAATCATATCTCAAGCATAGTTGCCGAGCATACCAATGCAACATATAAATTTGATCCCATAATAGTTTCACTTTTTGAGTCAAGTGATAATCCCTAAAGTATTCACGTTGATCCAACGTGTCTCCCATTATATAATTGAATGGGGTTTTCTCAGGATTATTAAAGTAGTGCATAATATCTTTCACATAATGAGCATCGAGGGTTTTAGGAGGTTCCCCATCTCCATGAGTAGCAAGTAAACCTAATTTTTTTGGTATTTCGTGTTCCATATCCATAACTAAAGATAGAGAACAACTTAGAATAGCAAATAAAATCCACTTAGTGATAAATCAAACAAGCACACACGAGAATATTCACCCCACGCTATTGCTCCCCGGCAACGGCGCCAGAAAAAGGTCTTGATAACCCACAAGTATAGGGGATCAATTGTAGCCTCTTTCGATAAGTAGGAGTGTCGAACCCAATGAGGAGCTAAAGGTAGAACAAATATTCCCTCAAGTTCTATCGACCACCGATACAACTCTACGCACGCTTAACGTTTACTTTACCTAGAACAAGTATGAAACTAGAAGTACTTTGTAGGTGTTGCTAGATAGGTTTGCAAGATAATAAAGAGCACATAAATAAAAGCTAGGGGCTGTTTAGATAAAGACATAACTAAATTAGTTTCAGTAGAGAGCTTTTTGTCACGAGAAAGTTATTTGTCCCTAGACAATCGATAACTAGACCGGTAATCATTATTACAATTTTATTTGAGGGAGATGCATAAGCTAACATACTTTCTCTTCTTGGATCATAAGCACTTATGATTGGAACTCTAGCAAGCATCCGCAACTACTAAACATCATTAAGGTAAAACCCAACCATAGCATTATAAGGCATAAAGTCCTCTTTTACTCCCATACGCAAACAACCTACTTAATCGGGTCTGTGCTTCTGTCACTCACGCCACCCACCATAAGAAAATCATGAACATATTGCAAACCCTACAGCAGGGATCCCTCACTCTTGCGCGACCCGGAGAGCACCATAGGACAACACCAATAATAAAACATGCAACTCAAACCAATCACGACCATCAATTAACGCATAGGACAAAACGAATCAACTCAAACATCATAGGATAGCCATACATCATTGAGAAATAATATATAGCGTTGAGCACCATGTTAAAATAGAGATTACAGCGGGTAAAAGAGGGGTTACACCACTGCATAGAGGGGGGGAAGAGTTGGTGATGACGGCGGTGAAGTTGTTGGTGTAGATCGTTGTCGCGGTGATGGCCCCAACGGCGTTCCGGCGCCACCGGGAGAAAAGGGGAGAGAGCCCCCCTTATTCTTCTTCTTCCTTGACCTTCCCCCTAGATGGGAGAAGGGTTTCCCCTCTGGTCCATGGCCTCCATGACGGCGGAGGGGCGAGAGCCCCTCCGAGATTGGATCTCTCTCTCTCTCTCTCTCTCTCTCTCTCTCTCTCTCTCTCTCTCTCTCTCCTTCTGTTTCTGCGCTCCCCGATTCTGCCCTTTCACGGTTCTTAAATTCCCGAAGATCCGTAACTCCAAGGTTGTCAGAATCGCGATTTTGAATCGGATTGAAGCTCCGATGGTAGGATCGCAAATCATAGAATCTTCACTATCAGGATCGTAGAAACGTAGATTCGTCGAATCATAGGGGTTAGTTTGGATCGTAAAGTCGTAGAATCGTATAATAGGATCACGATTCTGACAACCTCGCGTAACTCCGATTGGGCTGAAATTTTGACACGATTTTTATCCGGATATTGGCTTTCTTGCGGCGAAAGTAGGGCACCAACCACCTTATGGAGTGGCCACGAGGGCCCAGGGCGCGCCCCTTACCCTTGTGAGCCCCTCGAGCATCGTCTCGTGTTGATTCCACTTGCCAAAATTCACATATATTCCAAAAAAAATCCGAATTTTTTATCCCGTTTGGACTTTGTTTGATATGGATTTTCTGCGAAACAAAAACATGCAACAAACAGGAATTGGCACTAGGCACTGGATCAATATGTTAGTCCCAAAAATAGTATAAAAAGTTGCCAAAAGTATGTAAAAGTTGTAGAATATTGGCATGAAACAATAAAAAATTATAGATACGACGGAGACGTATCACCCTTCAGCCCCCACATCAGAAGCACTTGCGGGTACTCTACGAGCTGACCCGACTTTAGTCACCACATGTATCACATAGTATGTATATAAGTATAAACCCGTGATCACCTCCCAAGTGATCATGACCCGATAGTATAGCATGGCCGACGGACAAGAATTTAGGGCCACTGATGGAATACTAGCATCCTATACTAAGCATTTAGGATTGTAGGTAAAGGTAACAACGGTAGTAGCAAAGACAGACTATGCATCAGAATAGGATTATCGGAAAGTAGTAACATGCTACACTACTATAATGCAAGCAGTAGAGAGAAGAATAGGCGATATCGGGTTGATCAAGGGGAGGGGGGATTGCCTGATTGGTCTGGCAAGGAGGGGTCGTCAACAACGTAGTCGATCGGGCACCAGCAGCGGCGTTAGTCTCCCCGGTGTTTCGCATTTTTGGACAGATGAACCGGAGGGGAAAAGTTGCGTGTTCTCTATGCTAGGGATGTGTGGCGGACAAACGGGCTACGTATTTGGATTCGTCTCGTCGTTCTGAGCAACTTTCATGTCCAAAGTAGTTTCATTCGAATTATAGATTATTTTATATTAATTCTTAAAGTTTTAATAAATTTCTAAATTATTATTATTAAATTAATTCAAAAATAGCATTACTGCATTAGCATGACGTCAGCGGTCAACCGTGACCATTGACGGATCAAACTGACAGGTGGGGCCCATTCGTCATAGTTTTAGATTAACTAATCCTGGTCAATTAACATAATTACTTGATTAGGTTAACTAGATAGAGTTAATTAGGTTAATTAATTAATTTCAATTCTTTTTTTGTTTATATCTTCTTCTTTTTCAAAACGTTCTGGGGTGGACCCCACTGGTCATGTGCACAGGGGGGCTTAGCGGGCGTGCTACTTACGAGCGCGGGCTACTGGACTCCGCGACGGGTGCCGCGGGCGTGGCCGAAGCCCGAGCGGTGACCAGCGCGCGGAGGCATCACGGCGCGGCCCCTAGGCCACAACGGCGACGAGGCTAAGGGCGGGGCGCGTGAGCTGCGGCGGCGACCCACAGGAGCGAACGGAGGGGGCGCGGGGCAGTGGCCCGCGACGAGGCACGGGCGCTGGGCAGCGCACAGGGAGCGGCAGTGGCGGGGCAAGGGCGCAGCTGGGCAGAGCGGCCACGGTCTGGCGCGGCGCTGACGTTAGTAGACGCGCGCGCAGGCACCAACGGTGGGTAGCAGTGGCTGCAGCGAGCAGGCGGCAGCGTCAGCAGAAGCAGCAGCGCGCGGACAACAGCAGGAAGGGAGCGGCGAGCGGGGAGCGAGATGGGGCGATGGTGAGCACGCGCAGGACGCGAGTGGGCGTGGACGAGGTGGTGGCCGGGCACAACGATGCACATCCGGGCGTGAACTGCGGCGGTGGAGCGCGACCGGCGTAGGGGAGGGGCAGTAGTTGCGGGCGGCGTCGATGATAGAGGGGAAACAAGGAAGCGGATCACGGGAGCTCACCCCGGTGCCGTGAAGGGGGTTCGGTGAGGCTCGGGGTCAGCCGGTGAGGAGGAGGCTGGGGACGGGGCGGCGCCGGCGTGGTCGATGGGGACAGGGGCGGACCCGGTCGGCGAGTTGGTGCAGAGCACAGCGAGGAGGAGACGAGGATGGATCAGTCCGGGAGGAGGCGGTCCAGCAAGGGTGGGTCCGGGCGGCGCCGTGGGGTGACATCGACGGGGCGCAGGCGTGCGGCCCGATCCAGAATCGAGATGTGAGGAAGAGATCATGGGGGAAAGTGGGGAACGTGGGGGTGGGGTTAGTGGCTAGGGTTCGGTGAGGTGGGGGATTATCTAAGTGTTAGGTGGGTCGGCCTGGTTGGATCACCAGCTGGGCCGAGGCCCAGCGGGGGGGGGGGTTGTCCTTTTTCTTTCGCTTTGTTTTATTTCTTTTCTTTTTATTTATCCTTTCCTATTTTATTTTAGTTTTAGTAAAATATACACTTAGCATGTAAATTAGTATTTCAACTTAGTCCATAGTCACAAAAAGTCTAGTCCCCAAATAACTTAGTTTGACATTTTATTAATTATAAAAGGTATTTAAATAATTGATTTTGCTACTGTTTTACTTAAGTGCACTTAAATACTTTACCGAAGTGTGGTTTCTTCACCAATATTTAGTATGGAATATTTTCCACAGACCGAACATTTTGTTTTATTGTTTGAAAACTTTTGTTGTTTGTTTTTATTTTAAAAATTGAAATTTGAACTGGGTTTCGATCTGACGCGAGTTTATCACAGTAACCGAGGTGATGTGGCATCATTAGCAGAGTTCCACTGTAGCTTAACTATCCGGGCGTCACACCTAAGATCTCAAAGGTCTCAGCTTTCCGACCTCCAAGGATGAAGCCCACCTATCCCACCATGGCCACCAAGGATCCTCCACAACTTGAACCAAGTGACCTAAGTGTCTAGTAAGTGTCCACTCTCCAAGGGTAACAAGTAAAGCACCGTATCATTAGGATGAACTCCCCATAAGATGAAAAATATATGCTCAAGAACCAATGGAATCCCTGTCTTCTCTCTCGGGGATCAAATGGGTAGAACAAGATAAAGAGAGGTGAAGCACAAAGTAAGGGACTGCCTAAACAAGGGTTCCACCTTCTCAAGTTTCAACATCCATCTTAAGGGGTACGGGGGTCCTATAAATAGAGATCCCAAAAATATGACCGTTGTACACAAACATCTACTCCCTGTGTATTAAACTGCCAAAACATCTTACATTAATTCATAAAGTGGGTACATGCCTGGAAGTTTCAAACATCACCCTAAAATTACTATGCATGTTCAATATTTGAATCATCATGTGGGGAAAGCATCTTCCTCGATAGTTTCCAATTACACTAGAAGGTACCATATGACCCACAATCACATTTGGAAGCAGAGTATCGAAAGCTATTAGCAACAAGATCATCACCCTCTGAACAATTGTGATGCATGCTAATTAAAATTGAGTCTTCTTCAGTCCCTTCATTATCAAATTTAATATTTCTAAATAAAGATTCAATAGTTGACACACCAATAGTTTTAACATCTCCATCATTATTAGCTAGAAAAAGCAATTCAACCTCTTTCCCCTCTCGTTCTCTTGTAGCTCTGAGCATATCAATAAATTTTCTATTGTAATCTATGAGACTTGGATGACTTTTAGAGATCCAGGAATTTCATCCTTATTTGGTGGAAAATTTTAATTTTAAGACTATCCACATCATGCACAAGCACATCCATATTTCTAGACATATCATCAAATTTACTCAACTTCTCTTCAACCATAGCATTGGAGACTTTCTGAGAACTAATAAATTCTTTAATGGTGTTCTTAAGTTCAGTAGGCATCCTATTATTATTACTACTACTATTATTATTAGAGGGATTACCGGGATACGGTCTAGGATTATTGAAGTTCCATCTATAAGCATTATTATTGAAATTGCTCCTTGAAATAAAATTCACATCAATAACATCATTATTTTGCTCAATCAAAGTAGACAGAGGAACATCATTGGGATCAATAGAGCACTCTTAATAGCAACCATGGACATAATAGCATCAATCTTTCCATTTAGAGAGGAAATCTCTTTGATAGAGTTTACCTTCTTACCAGTAGGAGAGTGCTTTGTGTGCCATTGGGAATAATTTGTTTTCATATTATCAAGAAGATTTGTGGACTCTCCAAGTGTTATCCCCATGAACGTCCACCTGCAACTGAATCTAGTAGGTTTCTTGAAACAGAGTTTAGTCCAACCTAATTTTTTTTGCACTATCATTCAAAGGCTCAATCCATGTGTGGGACAATTTTTAAGCATAAATTTCATCCTTTCCCATGATTGTGCAACAAGTTCCTGGTCATGTTCTTTAAAAATTATAATTTGATTCCTCAAAGATATTATTTTAGTAGGACAAAAATACTTGGCAATAAAAGCATCTTTACGCCTAGCCCATGAATCAATACTATTTATCAGTAAAGACGAAAACCATGCTTTAGCTCAATCGGTTAGAGAGAACGGAAATACTTTCAGTTTAACAATATCATTATCCACATCTTTCCAACGAAAGTATTAAGATGTGATGCGTCACCTTCACTAGGAGTACCATAAAATTATTCTTTATAACAAGATTTAGCAAGGAAGCTTTAATATCATAAGATTCCGCACTAGTGGTAGGAGGAGCAATAGGAGTATTAATGGAATAATTGTTATTAGTACATGAAGAATCACATAGCTTAGTATTTTCTGGATTAGACATAGTGGCAATTCAAGCAAAGATAGTAACACATTTTTTTTTGGTATTTTTGATTTCTTTTGCCAAATGAAAGAAGAAGGCAAATAAAATGCTGAGAAGATAAACAAGCAAAAGTGATGTGTTTGCAAAGGCACCTGATTTGTTAGGTGATGTTTCCCTGACAACGGCGCCTGAAATTCTTCTGCTACTCATGATGGAGTTGTTGGCTTTCCCCGAAGAGGAAGGGTGAAGTAGTATAGTAGCAGATAGTATTCCTCTCTGTTAAGAACCAAGATTTATCGTATCAGTAGGAGGCACCACACTAGCAACATGAACAATACGTGCACACGGACACAACAATTTATTGCACCCAAAAAGGCAAGCGGCCGTCACTCCCCTTGTTCTTGCCAGTTGCAAGATTAAAACTAATAGTGATAGGCAAAGCAATAAAAGAGAGCGAAATATTGATGGAGAAGGGACCCGGGGACCATAGGTTCACTAGTGACATCTCCCTCGAAAGCATAACAACGGTCGGTACACAAATTACTGTTGGGAAATTGACAGAATGGAACATAGTTATGATGATTGTCCGTGGCATAATCCTTGCATAGGCATTATGTTCGTTATAAGTAGACTATTAATCCAATTGCATCTACTACTATTACTCGACCCCAAGACCGCTATCCAAAGTATTAATTTCATGACAAACAGTGTAAAGCTTTAAGCAAGATGACATAATATAGGCAAAATAAGATCAATCAATATGATCAAACCCCGTCATTTTATCCTTAGTAGCAACAATACAATAGGTGCATTTGCCCCTCCTGTCACATGGAAAGATTACCGCAAGATTGAACCTACCACAAAGCACCTCTCCGTTGAAGATAAAGTAGACAGATAGATCGGAGATAAATACAAAGCTATAAAATTACACAACAAATAAATCTCAAGAGACTAGTATAAATTCAATGAATAATCTCATCATAAACCCACAGTTTATTGGATCCAAACAGACACATCGCAAAACATTACATTGGATTGATCTTAGAGAAGATCATTGTATTGAAGATGAAAAGAGAGGGAGAGAGGGAGAGAGAGAGATAGATAGATAGAGAGAGACAGAGAGCCATCTATCTACTACTATGGACCCGTAGGTCTTGAAGGAACTACTCACACATCATCATGGAGGCAGCAAGGTTGATGAAGATAGCCTCCCCATTGATTCCCCTCCGGCACAATGCCAAAACATGGCTACAGATGGGTTGCGTCGGAATAGAGGCTTGATGTGGCGGAAGAATTGTTTTGGGTCTCGCTTCGAGGGTTTCTGAATATATGGGAATTTATAGGCCAGGAATTAGGGCAGACGGAGCTACGAGGGGCCCACAAGCTAGGAGGCGCGCCCTTGTGGGGCCCTCGTGGGTCTTCTCGTCCTCCCCCGAAGGTTCTAGGGTCTCTTATGTTTCAGGAAAAATCATCAAAAAGTTTCATCGTATTTGGACTTCTGTATGTATGGATTTTTTGGAAAACTAAAGCAAGCAAAAAGAAGAACTGACACCGGACACTAAATTAATAGGTTAGTCCAGAAAAATAATATAAAATGACATATGAAGCATACAAAAGTGATAATATAATAGCATGAACCAATAAAAAATTATAGATATGTTGAAGACGTATCATTGCTCTTCTGAGCTAACTAGTTGTCCTCACCAGCGCAAAATCGATTCATGAGTTGCATGAGGCCTGCCTTCGTTCGTGGTTTCTCATGCCCTAGTTCTCTAGCCAACCACTCGTCACTGATATTGTGTCTGCAAGTTGTAATGGCCTCGATGCCCGGGTAGTCGATTCTAGAATTTTGTGCTGATTCTTCCGGCTTTTGCATGATGTGTGTGAGGTCGTCGACATCCAGGGTCTGACTTAAGTGCCTTGGAGATTGGCATGGAACTCATCCTCAAGGTCTTCCCAGACGCTGATAAAGTTCTCGAAAAGGCTATTGAGCCAGTGCTAAGCTGAGCATTTGAGCTTTAATGGCGGTTATTTAATGTCGTGGAGGTCATCTCCACCTGCAATGTGTACAACCATGAGGAAATCCTCTATCCAGACTGCAGGATCTGTTGTTCCATCATACTGGTCGATGATAGTGGGTTTAAACCCATTGGGGAACTAGTACTGCATGACCTTATCTGTGAAGCACATGAAGTGAGCAAGCTCCTCGGACCCTGGTAGTAGCGTGACACACGTTGGATGAGGTCATATTGCGATCACACGTATAATCACGTACATCGCCATTTTTGGCTAACCTAGCTAGGTATCCCTCCTGTCCAGCAGGTGGGCATTGCCTGGATTTGTTCATTGACCGAGGTGGAGCCTCTGGCCTTAACGACCACTTCTCCTTCAGGTCATACTTCATGGAGGTCGCGGTGGATTTACTCTGCCTCTGTGCCCAGGGACTTCGGGAATGTACTTGTTTTTGTTGGCTGATCTCGGCCTCGAGGAGGGAGATTGGGTTTTTTTGCCCACTCACGCTTACTCCCTCCGTCTAGTGAAGAGTGTACATCTAGATTCAAAATTTGTCCCCAAAAGAGTGCACTTCTATCTTTTCAATGGACTTTGAAGTAGGAAAAAATACTTCTCTCTTATCACACGATAATCAAGACCAATAGCAATCTACACATGGTCTTCTTAATTTCTATATGCACTTAGATCATTGGAGGGTGGGTAAATAAAGAGGAGAGAGATAGTGGCTTGCACCTTTCCAATGCATTGTTTACTCAACTTCATAATTTGTCCTAAAATTTCTAGATGTACACTCTTCACCGGACGGAGGGAGTAGGTAGCACACTATCATTGGCCTTCACGCTGAGCTCGGCCAGCAAGTTCCTGCGGGGGTAAGACCGGCCAGCGCCAGTTTGATGCAGCTTTTCCTTGAACGCCTCTTCGGCCCCTAGGAGCTCGGTCCACCGGTTGTTTATTTTGTTCTCTTCATCTTTAAAACGTAGAGACTTGTTTTTGATGCTTTTGCATGTTCTGACCAATCGCTTACACATGGTCTCGAGCTGAGGCACCTCAAGGGGCTGCTCAAAAGCATCATACTCATCGGGGTAGAGGCTTCGCTCCTCCGTGGCCTCCGGGTCATAGTCATCGTCGTCGAGGCCGTCATCGTCCCTGTTGACCTTGTAGGTGCCATTATTATTGTTGGTGCTGCCATTACTGCTGCCACCATTGCAGATGCCATCGTTACCAATGCCATCGTCTGCCGTCTCGCCAATGACGACATCCTCATTCCCAGTGGCACCATTACTTGCGTTGTTATTGCCGATGCCCCCGTTTCCTCGGCGGCCCTTGCTTTGGCGCTTCGAATCCCCCCTCATCCGTTCTTGGGGGTGTCTACCATGTAGACATCATAGGTGGAGGTAGCATCGTACTTGCCGATGTGGGTGACGATAGGTGGCGAGGTGGTGTCTGAATTTTCGCCGACATCTTCATCCATGTTGGTTGCCTCCTCGGAGGTGTTGGCTAGTACGTCGGTTAGGTCCTTGACTATAGAGACAAGATGGGTGGTCGACGGGCTGAAAATTCTAGCTTCCTCAAGCTTTTCCAAAACCTGGTCGTAAATGAATTGTGATCATCCAAGATAGCCAGGTTTTGAGTTTGATCTAACATCTCGTTCATAAGCGCTTTGTCGGCCTCACCCATATTCTAATTGAAAGTTGGGCCCAGGTAGATTTTCCCCTAGATCCGATCTGACATGGTCTCAGGGTCTTCGCCGGTCAAGCTTGATGCCTGATCCATCATCGTAGAGCTCGGTTCTAAGCTCAAGTCCAGATCCGAGGTATGATTCATGCCATGGTCCTGGTCCGAGGTTGAATCCGGGATCTGGATGGAGGCATCAACTTTGTCCTCGGCCTTGTCTGACACCCATCCCAAAAACATAAGCGTGTCGTGGGAGTCTGCAACGTATTCTAGGTTCCCAAACCTGATGGTCTGCCCTGGAGCAAAGTTTTTAATCCGGGCGAGGTGGCCAGTCATATCGGCGTAAAGCGTGATGCTGCTGAAGAAAAAGAGTTGTGTCGGGAAGAAATTCATGCCACAACCAATGTTGTCATCATTCTGAAGGCAAGCCATCAAGCCGATGTGACCACACATAGGGACATGTATGGGCCACCAATGACAGAGTCAAACCCATAGATCTCGGGTAGGGGGTCCTGAGCTGGTGATCTTGGGACGATGGTAACAGAACGTAGAAAGGATACAATGTTTACCCGGGTCGAGGCCCTCTCAAAGAGGTAAAACCCTATGTCTTGCTTTGTTGTATTGATTATGGATGGGGTACTGGGTACATGTTGATCTACCTCAAGATCATATGTGTGAATGAATTTACTTCTACAGTCTAAACCCCTCAGCTTATACAGACACCGAGTGATCTAGGGTGGAACCCTAGATGGCCGATCTTTCACGAAAGGAGCGGATCCTGCGAGGAACACGAAGAACACGAGGGGAATTACGAGGGGAAACATGAAGGGAAACACGAGAGAAACACTAAAACCAACAAGAATGATCACACATACACTAGATCCTCGAAACACGAGAGGAGATACAAGATCCATGATCAACAAAGGACGATACAAAGGTAACCAGTTCTTCTCCTAGAGGAGGTCTTGATGGGGCCACCAAAGAGGGGGTCTTGAATCCAAGGGAATCTTCTCCATAGAGGGGCCGCGGTCTCTCTCGTGGAGTAGATCCGTAATGGATGAGAAAAGCTCTATCTCTAATGAGCTACTACTTTGCTAACCCTAAAACGTAGGTGGAGAGGAAGCATAAATAGTCTAAGGGGCGAAGGGGTACATGGGCCTCAGCCTAGAAGCACTGCACGCAGGCAGGGAGGGCCGGATGTCCGGGCGTTCACGGAGGGCTGGATGTCCGGGTTGGAGGGGCCGGATGTCCGGGCTGGAGGGTGCTACCTCTTGAGCATTGCGTTGGTTTTCCCTTGAAGAGGAAAGGGTGATGCAGCAAAGTAGCATAAGTATTTCCCTCAGTTTTTGAGAACCAAGGTATCAATCCAGTAGGAGGCCACACGCAAGTCCCTCGTACCTACACAAACAAATAAGAACCTCACAACCAACACGATAAAGGGGTTGTCAATCCCTTCGCGGTCACTTATGAGAGTGAGATCTGATAGAGATAATAATGATAAGATAAATATTTTGGTATTTTTATGATATAGATTGAAAGTAAAGATTGCAAAGTAAAAATAGATTGGAAACTTATATGATGGAACATAGACCCGGGGGGCATATGTTTCACTAGTGGCTTCTCTTAAGATAGCATAAGTATTACGGTGGGTGAACGAATTATTGTCGAGCAATTGATAGAAAAGCGAATAATTATGAGAATATCTAGGCATGATCATGTATATAGGCATCACGTTCGTGACAAGTAGACCGACTCCTGCCTGCATCTACTACTATTACTCCACACATTGACCGCTATCCAGCATGCATCTAGAGTATTACGTTCATAAGAACAGAGTAACGCCTTAGGTAAGATGACATGATGTAGAGGGATAAACTCAAGCAATATGATATAAACTCCATCTTTTTATCCTCCATGGCAATGATACGTCTCCAACGTATCTATAATTTTTGATTGTTCCGTGCTATTATATTATCAACCTTGGATGTTTTATATGCATTAATATGCTATTTTATATGAATTTTGGGACTAACCTATTAACCTAGAGCCTAGTGCCAGTTTCTGTTTTTTCCTTGTTTTAGAGTATCGCAGAAAAGGAAAATCAAACGGAGTCCAATTGACCTGAAACTTCACGGAACTTATTTTTGGAACGGAAGCAACCTAATAGACTTGGAGTGCATGTCAGGAAAGAAACGAGGGAGCCATGAGGTAGGGGGCGCGCCCACCCCCCTAGGGCGCGCCCTCCACCCTCGTGGGCCCCCCGTGGCTCCCCTGACGTACTTCTTCCTCCTATATATACCCATATACCCTAAAACGATCGGGGAGCACAATAGATCGGGAGTTCCGCCGCCAGAAGCCTCCGTAGCCACCAAAAGACAATCTAGACCCGTTCCGGCACCCTGACGGAGGGGGAATCCTTCTCCGGTGGCCATCTTCATCATCCCGGTGCTCTCCATGATGAGGAGGGAGTAGTTCTCCCTCGGGGCTGAGGGTATGTACCAGTAGCTATGTGTTTGATCTCTCTCTCTCTCTCTCGTGTTCTTGAGGTGGCACGATCTTGATGTATCGCGAGCTTTGCTATTATAGTTGGATCTTATGATGTTTCTCCCCCTCTACTCTCTTGTAATGGATTGAGTTTTTCCCTTTGAAGTTATCTTATCGGATTGAGTCTTTAAGGATTTGAGAACACTTGATGTATGTCTTGCATGGGATACCCGTGGTGACAATGGGGTATTCTATGGATCCACTTGATGTATGTTTTGGTGATCAACTTGCGGGTTCCGCCCATGAACCTATGCATAGGGGTTGGCCCACGTTTTCATCTTGACTCTCCGGTAGAAACTTTGGGGCACTCTTTGAGGTTCTATGTATTGGTTGAATAGATGAATCTGAGATTGTGTGATGCATATCGTATAATCATACCCACGGATACTTGAGGTGACATTGGAGTATCTAGGTGACATTAGGGTTTCGGTTGATTTGTGTCTTAAGGTGTTATTCTAGTACGAACTCTAGGGCTGTTTGTGACACTTATAGGAATAGTCCAACGGATTGATTGGAAAGAATAACTTTGAGGTGGTTTCATACCCTACCATAATCTCTTCGTTTGTTCTCCGCTATTAGTGACTTTGGAGTGACTCTTTGTTGCATGTTGAGGGATAGTTATGTGATCCAATTATGTTATTATTGTTGAGAGGACTTGCACTAGTGAAAGTATGAACCCTAGGCCTTGTTTCAACACATTGCAATACCGTTTACACTCACTTTTATCATTCGTTACCTTCCTGTTTTTACATTTTGAGATTACAAAAACTATTATCTACCATCCATATACCACTTGTATCACCATCTCTTCGCCGAACTAGTGCACCAATACAATTTACCATTGTATTGGGTGTGTTGGGGACACAAGAGACTCTTTGTTATTTGGTTGCAGGGTTGCTTGAGAGAGACCATCTTCATCCTACGCTTCCCACGGATTGATAAACCTTAGGTCATCCACTTGAGGGAAATTTGCTACTATCCTACAAACCTATGCACTTGGAGGCCCAGCAACGTCTACAAGAAGAAGGTTGTGTAGTAGACATCAAGCTCTTTTCTGGCGCCATTGCCAGGGAGGTGAGTGCTTGAAGGTATATCTTTAGATCTTGCAATCGAGTCTTTTAGTTTCTTGTTTTATCACTAGTTTAGTTTATGAAAGAAAATTACAAAAAAATGGAATTGAGTTTGCTTCATACGCTTCATCTTTTTAATATCTTTCGTGAGTATGATGGAAAGGAAAATTGTGCCAAAGTGTTAGAAGAAGAATGCATTAAAATGTTTGGCACTAAATCTTTGAATGATGAGGATGATTGCAATGTTGTTATTATGAACTCCTTGAATATCCATAGTACTAATGATGATTGCACTAGTTATGATGAAAATGTCTCCTATAAACATGTCAATTTTTGTGGAGTGCATTGGGTTTGCAAGTACACACCGAATAGGGAAGATAGATATTGCAAGAGGCATAAACATTTAGAAACGAAATGGTTGCAAGAAAGGCTAGAAGCTTGTGCTGAAAATTTAAATTTTCTTAGCCGTACTTGTGAACTTTGCAATGAACATGATCATTTCAGTACCCAATGGAAATTGTTTCATGATCGTATCGTGTCCAAAAATTGTGATGACTTGATTTCCCTTGCACATCATAATGAACTTAGTTTGATCTTGGGTTATGAAGAAATGAAACATATAACTAAGGTTATTCCAGAATTTTCCCTTGATAGAGTTCTTCATTTTGATCTAGAGGAAATTTATATGTATTGCACGGTGAATTGCATTGAAAATCCTTATATTGCCAATTACATAAATAAAAGAAAACAAATAGAAGATAAAGAGAATACTAATGAAAGGGAAGAGACTTCCCAATACCCTCCTATTATTTCTTATGATGAATCAGGTAATGAGGAGGAGCCCCCTATTCAACCAATCTCATTAATAAGGAGCTCCAAAAAGAGGATTGAACCCACACATGATGTGGTGAAGAAGAAGAAAAGAAAAAGGAAGAGAGGTAAAAAGATATATCCCCCAAATAATGCTGCTCCTATTACTATTGTGCCTCATGAAAATATAATTGTGGAAGATAATGATACTTCTTATGATCTTGAAAATCTTTTTGGCACTTGCTTGGAAGAATATGATAATTGCTATACTATTGGTGCTATCCATACTATCAATGATGAGAGTGATTATGCTTATGATATGAAAATGCACAAGCTTGGGGATGCTATATGTTTGATGAAGATGATGTTTTTGAGAATATATTTGCTGCAATTAATGTTTGTCCCAAGCTTGGGGATGCTACATTTAATGAAGATGATATTCTTAGTCTCCCAAGTTTTGATATGCAAATTTATAATGATGATAACATGCCTCCTACCTATGATGATAATTGTGATGATACTTATGCTATAAAAGTAGTGATTAGATTTATTAAACTTGTCATGATTATGATTACCCCTTTTCTGAACATTACTCTTTTAATGTGGAAACAATTTATAGTATTCGAGTCTCTTATGATACTCCCACTATTCCGATTGAGAAGAATTTTGCTTATGTGGAGAGTAATAAAAATTCTATGCTTGTAGATCATGAAAAGAATGCTTTAGGTGCTGGTTATATTGTTGAATTCATTCATGATGCTACTGAAAATTATTATGAGGGAGGAATATATGCTAGTAGGAATTGCAATAATATCAAGTTTCCTCTCAATGTGCTTAAAGTTTTGAAGTTATGCTTGTTTTGCCTTCCTATGCTAGTTGATTATTGTTCCCATAAGTTGTTTGCTCACAAAATCCCTATGCATAGGAAGTGGGTTAGACTTAAATGTGCTAGTCATATTCTTCTTGATGCTCTCTTTATGTTTCAATTCTTATCTTTTATGTGAGCATCATTGAAATCATCATGCCTAGCTAGGGGCGTTAAACGATAGCGCTTGTTGGGAGGCAATCGAACTTTATTTTTGTCCCTTGCCTTTTGCTCCTGTTTAGTAATAAATAATTTATCTAGCCTCTGTTATGATTGAGTTTTTATGTTTTAATTAGTGTTTGTGCCAAGTAGAACCGTTGGGAAGACTTGGGGAAGGTCTTGTTGATCTTGCTGTAAAAAATAGAAACTTTAGCGCTCACGAGCATTGCTGACATTTTTTTCTGGAGAGTGCTATTTAGGTAATTCTTTTTTCAGATGATTAATAGACAAAATTAATAAGGTCCAGAAATTTATTTGATAATTTTATGTGTTCCAGAAGTATACGTTTGATCCAAATTACTACAGACTATTCTGTTTTTGAAAGATTCTGTTTTCTATGTGTTGTTTGCTTACTTTGATGAATCTATGAGTAGTATCGTAGGGTATGAACCATAGATAAGTTGGAATACAGTAGATATTACACCAATATAAATAAATAATGAGCTCATTACAGAACCTAAGTGGTGATTTATTTTCTTATATTAACGGAGCTTACGAGTTTTCTGTTAAGTTTTGTGTTGTGAAGTTTTCAAGTTTTGGGTAAAGATTCGATGGATTATGGAATAAGGAGTGGCAAGAGCCTAAGCTTGGGGATTCCCAAGGAACCCCAAGGAAATATTCAAGGACAACCAAGAGCCTAAGCTTGGGGATGCCTCGGAAGGCATCCCCTCTTTCGTCTTCGTTCATCGGTAACTTTACTTGGAGCTATATTTTATTTACCACATGATATGTGTTTTGCTTGGAGCGTCATTTTATTTTATTTAGTTTTGCTTGATGTTTGAATAAAATACCAAGATCTGAAATTATTAAATGTTAGAGAGTTTTCATATAGTTGCATAATTGTTCGACTACTCATTGATCTTCACTTATATCTTTCGGAGTAGTTTGTCATTTGCTCTAGTGCTTCACTTATATCTTTTTAGAGCACGGTGGTGGTTTTATTTTGTAGAAATAGATGAACTCTCATGCTTCACTTATATTATTTTGAGAGTCCTAAAAAGCATGGTAATTTGCTTTGGTTATGAATTTAGTCCTAATATGATGGACATCCAAGAGGGATATAATAAAAACTTTCATATAAAGTGCATTGAATACTAAGAGAAGTTTGATACTTGATAATTGTTTTGAGATATGGAGATGGTGATATTAGAGTCATGCTAGTTGAGTAGTTGTGAATTTGAGAAATACTTGTGTTGAAATTTGTGATTCCCGTAGCATGCACGTATGGTGAACCGTTATGTGACGAAGTCGGAGCATGATTTATTTATTGATTGTCTTCCTTATGAGTGGCGGTCGGGGACGAGCGATGGTCTTTTCCTACCAATCTATCCCCTAGGAGCATGCTCTTAGTACTTTGTTTCGATAACTAATAGATTTTTGCAATAAGTATGTGAGTTCTTTATGACTAATGTTGAGTCCATGGATTATACGCACTCTCACCCTTCCACCATTGCTAGCCTCTCTAGTACTGCACAACTTTCACCGGTACCATAAACCCACCATATATATTCCTCAAAACAACCACCATACCTACCTATTATGGAATTTCCATAGCCATTCCGAGATATATTGCCATGCAACTTTCCACCGTTCCATTTACAATGACACGCTCCATCATTGTCATATTGCTTTGCATGATCATGTAGTTGACATTATATTTGTGGCAAAGCCACCATTCATAATTCTTTCATACATGTCACTCATGCATCATTGCACATCCCAGTACACCGCCGGAGGCATTCATATAGAGTCATATCTTGTTCTAAGTATCGAGTTGTAATTCTTGAGTTGTAAGTAAATAAAAGTGTGATGATCATCATAATTAGAGCATTGTCCCAGTGAGGAAAGGATGATGGAGACTATGATTACCCCACAAGTCGGGATGAGACTCCAGACTAAAAAAAGAGAAAAAAGAGGCCATAAAAAAGAGAAGGACCAAATAAATAAATAAAAATATAAAAAATAATAAAAAAAGAGAGAAAAAGAGAGAAGGGACAATGCTACTATCCTTTTACCACACTTGTGCTTCAAAGTAGCACCATGATCTTCATAATAGAGAGTCTCCTATGTTATCACTTTCTTATACTAGTGGGAATTATTAATTATAGATCTTGGCTTGTATATTCCAATGACGGGCTTCCTCAAAACGCCCTAGGTCTTCGTGAGCAAGCGAGTTGGATGCACACCCACTAGTTTCTTTTGTTGAGCTTTCATATACTTATAGCTCTAGTGCATCCGTTGCATGGCAATCCCTACTCACTCACATTGATATCTATTGATGGGCATCTCCATAGCCCGTTGATACGCCTAGTTGATGTGAGACTATCTTCTCCTTTTTGTCTTCTCCACAACCACCATTCTATTCCACCTATAGTGCTATGTCCATGGCTCACACTCATGTATTGCGTGAAGATTGAAAAAGTTTGAGAACATCAAAAGTATGAAACAATTGCTTGGCTTGTCATCGGGGTTGTGCATGATTTAAATACTTTGTGTGGTGAAGATGGAGCATAGCCAGACTATATGATTTTGTAGGGATAGCTTTCTTTAGCCATGTTATTTTGAGAAGACATGATTGCTTAGTTAGTATGCTTGAAGTATTATTATTTTTATGTCAATATTAAACTTTTGTATTGAATCTTATGGATCTGAATATTCTTGCCACAATAAAGAGAATTACATGGATAAATATGTTAGGTAACATTCCACATCAAAAATTTTGTTTTTATCATTTACCTACTCGAGGACGAGCAGGAATTAAGCTTGGGGATGCTGATACGTCTCCAACGTATCTATTATTTTTGATTGTTCCATGCTATTATATTATCAACCTTGGATGTTTTATATGCATTAATATGCTATTTTATATGATTTTCGGGACTAACCTATTAACCTAGAGCCCAGTGCCAGTTTCTATTTTTTCCTTGTTTTAGAGTTTCGTAGAAAAGGAAAATCAAACGGAGTCCAATTGACTTGAAACTTCACGGAACTTATTTTTGGAATGGAATCAACCTGATAGACTTGGAGTGCACATCAGGAAAGAAACGAGGGAGCCACGAGGTAGGGGGGCGCGCCCTCCACCCTCGTGGGCCCCTCGTGGCTCCCCTGACGTACTTCTTCCTCCTATATATACCCATATACCCTAAAACGATCGGGGAGCACAATAGATCGGGAGTTCCGCCGCCAGAAGCCTCTGTAACCACCGAAAGCCAATCTAGACCCATTCCGGCACCCTGCCGGAGGGGGAATCCTTCTCCGGTGGCCATCTTCATCATCCCGGTGCTCTCCATGATGAGGAGGGAGTAGTTCTCCCTCGGGGCTGAGGGTATGTACCAGTAGCTATGTGTTTGATCTCTCTCTCTCTCTCTCGTGTTCTTGAGGTGGCACGATCTTGATGTATCGCGAGCTTTGCTATTATAGTTGGATCTTATGATGTTTCTCCCCCTCTACTCTCTTGTAATGGATTGAGTTTTCCCTTTGAAGTTATCTTATCGGATTGAGTCTTTAAGGATTTGAGAACACTTGATGTATGTCTTGCGTGGGATACCCGTGGTGACAATGGGGTATTCTATTGATCCACTTGATGTATGTTTTGGGATACCCGTGGTGATCAACTTCCAGAACGCAGATTAGATCGGGAGTTCCGCCGCCAGAAGCCTCCGTAGCCACCAAAAACCAATCTAGACTCGTTCCGGCACCCTGCCGGAGGGGGCAATCCTTCTCTGGTGGCCATCTTCATCATCCCGGTGCTCTCCATGATGAGGAGGGAGTTGTTCTCCCTCGGGGCTGATGGTATGTACCAGTAGCTATGTGTTTGATCTCTCCCTCTCTCGTGTTCTTGAGATGATACGATCTTGATGTATCGTGAGCTTTGCTATTATATTTGGATCCTATGATGTTTCTTCCCCCTCTACTCTCTTGTAATGAATTGAGTTTACCCTTTGAAGTTATCTTATCGGATTGAGTCTTTAAAGATTTGAGAACACTTGATGTATGTCTTGCCGTGGATATCTGTGGTGACAATGGGATGTCACGTGATTCATTTGATGTATGTTTTGGCGATGAACTTGCGGGTTCTGCCCATGAACCTATGCATAGGGGTTGGCACACGTTTTCGTCGTGATTCTCCGGTAGAACTTTGGGGCACTCTTTGAGGTCCTTTGTGTTGGTTGAATAGATGAATCTTAGATTGTGTGACGCATATCGTATAATCATACCCACGGATACTTGAGGTGACATTGGAGTATCTAGGTGACATTAGGGTTTTGGTTGATTTGTGTCTTAAGGTGTTATTCTAGTACAAACTCTAGGGCTGTTTGTGACACTTATAGGAATAGCCCAGCGGGTTGATTGGAAAGAATAACTTTGAGGTGGTTTCGTACCCTACCATAATCTCTTCCTTTGTTCTCCGCTATTAGTGACTTTGGAGTGACTCTTTGTTGCATGTTGAGGGATAGTTATGTGATCCAATTATGTTATTATTGTTGAGAGGACTTGCACTAGTGAAAGTATGAACCCTAGGCTTTGTTTCAACACATTGCAATACCGTTTACGCTCACTTTTATCATTCGTTACCTTGCTGTTTTTATATTTCTAGATTACAAAAACTATTATCTACCATCCATATACCACTTGTATCACCATCTCTTCACCGAACTAGTGCACCTATACAATTTACCATTGTATTGGGTGTGTTGGGGACACAAGAGACTCTTTGTTATTTGGTTGCAGGGTTTCTTGAGAGAGACCATCTTCATCCTACGCCTCCCGCGGATTGATAAACCTTAGGTCATCCACTTGAGGGAAATTTTATACTGTCCTACAAACCTCTGCACTTGGAGGCCCAACAATGTCTACAAGAAGAAGGTTGTGTAGTAGACATCAGGCAACAATACAATACATGTCGTTTCCCCTACTGTCACTGGGATCGAGCACCGCAAGATTGAACCCAAAGCTAAGCACTTCTCCCATTGCAAGAAAGATCAATCTAGTAGGCCAAACCAAACTGATAATTCGAAGAGACTTGTAAAGATAACCAATCATACATAAAAGGATTCAGAGAAGATTCAAATATTATTCATAGATAATCTTGATCATAAACCCACAATTCATCGGATCTCGACAAACACACCGCAAAAGAAGATTACATCGAATAGATCTCCAAGAGAATCGAGGAGAACTTTGTATTGAGATCCAAAGAGAGAGGATAAGCCATCTCGCTAATAACTATGGACCCGAAGGTCTGAGGTAAACTACTCACACATCATCGGAGGGGCCATGGAGTTGATGTAGAGGCCCTCCGTGATCAATACCCCTCCGGCGGAGCTCCGGAAAAGGCCCCAAGATGGGATCTCTTGGGTACAGAAGGTTGCAGCGGTGGAAATAGGGTTTTGTGGTGCTCCTAGATGTTTTCGGGGTATGTGAACATATATAGGAGGAAGAAGTAGGTCGGTTGAGCCACGAGGGGCCCACGAGGGGGGAGGGCGCACCCAGGGGGTAGGCACGCCCTGCCTCATGGACTCCTCGTCCATTTCTTGACGTCCAGTCCAAGTCCTCTGGATCATGTTTGTTCCAAAAATCACGCCCCCAAAGGTTTCATTCCGTTTGGACCCCGTTTGATATTCCTTTTCTGCGAAACACTGAAATAGGCAAAAAAACAACAATTTGCACTGGGCCTTGGGTTAATAGGTTAGTCCCAAAAATAATATAAAAGTGTAAAATAAAGCCCATTAACATCCAAAACAGATAATATAATAGCATGGAATAATCAAAAATTGTAGATACGTTGGAGACGTATCAAGCATCCCCAAGCTTAATTCCTGCTTGTCCTCGAGTAGGTAAATGATAAAAACAGAATTTTTGATGTGGAATGCTTTCTAGCATGTTCTTGAATTTATTTTTCTCTATTGTGGCATGAATGTTCAGATCCGAAAGATTCAAGATAAAAGTTTATTGTTGACATAAAAATAGTAATACTCCAAGTATGCTAATCAAGCAATTATGTCTTATCAAAATACCATAGCCAAAGAAAACTTATCCCTACAAAATCATATAGTTTGGCCATGCTTCATTTTCGTCACCCAAAATGCTCTCATCATGCACAACCCCGATGACAAGCCAAGCAATTGTTTCATACTTAGGCTTTTCAAACTCTTTCAACTTTTACGCAATATATGAGCACGAGCCATGGACGTAGCACTATGGGTGGAATAGAATATGATGATTGAGGTTGTGTGAGAAGACAAAAAGGGAGAAAGTCTCACATTGACACGGCTAATCAATGGGCTATGGAGATGCCCACCGATTGATGTCAATGCAAGGAGTAGGGATTGCCATGCAACAGATGCACTAGAGATATAAATATATGAAAGCTCATCAAAGAAACTAAGTGGGTGTGCATCCAACTTGCTTGCTCACGAAGACCTAGGGCATTTGAGGAAGCCCATCATTGGAATATACAAGCCAAGTTCTATAATGAAAATTTCCCACTAGTATATGAAGGTGACAAAATAAGAGACTCTCTATCATGAAGATCATGGTGCTACTTTGAAGCACAAGTGTGGAAAAAGGATAGTAACATTGTCCCTTCTCTCTTTTTCTCTCATTTTTTTATTTGGTCCTTCTTTTCTCTTTTTCTATGGCCACTTTTTTTCGTCCGAAGCCTCATCCCGACTTGGGGGGGAATCATAGTCTCCATCATCCTTTACTCACATGGGACAATTCTCTAATGATGATCATCACACTTTTATTTACTTACAAATCAAGAATTACAACTCGATACTTAGAACAAAATATGACTCTATGTGAAGCCTCCGATGGTGTACCGGGATTGCGATGAATCAAGAGTGACATGTATGAAAAATTGAGCATGGTTGCTTTGCCACAAATACGTTGTCAAGTACATGATCATGCAAAGCAATATGACAATGATGACGCATTTCATAATAAATGGTACGGTGGAAAGTTGCATGGCAATATATCTTGGAATGGCTATGGAAATGCCATAATAGGTAGGTATGGTGGCTGTTTTGAGGAAGATGCAAGGAGGCTTATGTGTGATAGAGCGTATCATATCACGGGGTTTGGATGCACCGGCGAAGTTTGCATCAACTCTCAAGGCGAGAAAGGGCAATGCACAGTACCGAAGAGGCTAGCAATGATGGAAGGGTGAGAGTGCGTATAATCCATGGACTCAACATTAGTCATAAAGAACTCACATACTTATTGCAAAAATCTACAAGTCATCAAAACCAAGCACTACACGCATGCTCCTAGGGGGATAGATTGGTAGGAAAAGACCATCGCTCGTCCCCGACCGCCACTCATAAGGAAAGCAATCAAAGAACACCCCATGCTTCAAATTTGTCACATAACGTTTACCATACGTGCATGCTACGTGACTTGCCAACTTCAACACAAGTATTCATCAATTTCACAATTACTCAACTAGCACACCTCTAATATTACCACCTTTATATCGCAAAACAATCTATCAAGCATCCAACTTCTCTTAGCATTTAAAATTTATAACCAAAGTGAATTACCATGCTGTTCTAAAGGACTCTCAAAATGATATAAGTGAAGCATAAGAGATCAATTATTTCTATAAAATAGAACCACCGTCGTGCTCTAAAAGATATAAGCGAAGTACTAGAGCAAAAATTATCCAACTCAAAAGACATAAGTGAAGCACATAGAGTATTCTAATAAATTCCAATTCATGTGTGTCTATCCCAAAAGGTGTGTACAGCAAGGATGATTGTGGTAAACTAAAAAGCAAAGACTCAAATCATGTGGCGAATAAAAATATAGCTCCAAGTAAAGTTACCGATGGACGAAGACGAAAGAGGGGATGCCTTCCTGGGCATCCCCAAGCTTAGGCTTTTGGTTGTCCTTGGATTTTACCTTGGGGTGCCTTGGCCATCCCCAATCTTAGGCTCTTGCCACTCCTTGTTCCATAATCCATCAAATCTTTACCCAAAACTTGAAAACTTCACAACACAAAACTTAAAAAAAATCTCGTGAGCTTTGTTAGTAAAAGAAAACAAACCACCACTTCAAGGTACTGTAATGAACTCATTCTTTATTTATATTGGTGTTAAACCTACTGTATTCCAACTTTTCTATGGTTCATAAACTCTATTACTAGCCATAGATTCATCAAAATAAGCAAACAACACACGAAAAACAGAATCTATCAAAAACAGAACAGTCTGTAGTAATCTGTAGGTTTCGAATACTTCTGGAACTCGAAAATTCTAAAATAAATTTATGGACGTGAGGAATTTATCTATTAATCATCTGCAAAAATAATTAACTAAATATCACTCTCCAATAAAAAATGACAGCAATTCTCGTGAGCGCTAAAGTTTCTGTTTTTTTACAGCAAGATCGCAAAGACTTTCCCCAAGTCTTCCCAAAGGTTCTACTTGGCACAAACACTAATTAAAATCATAAAAGCACATCTAAACATAGTCTAGATAAATTATTTATTACTAAAAATAATCAAAAATCAAGAAAGAAAAATAAAATTGGGTTGCCTCCCAACAAGCGCTATCGTTTAACGCCCCTAGCTAGGCATAAAAGCAAGGATAGATCTAGGTATTATCATCTTTGGTAGGAAATTCTTCAATAGAATACTTATAACCCTTAGGAGTTTCCTTCTTTCTATTATTAATTAAGCTCCTAGGCAAGAAATCAAGAAAATCATTTGTAGCAAAAGGTTCCTTAATGATA
This sequence comes from Triticum dicoccoides, assembly GCF_002162155.2. NCBI lineage: Eukaryota > Viridiplantae > Streptophyta > Magnoliopsida > Poales > Poaceae > Triticum > Triticum dicoccoides. Next base: position 531,853,340 of record NC_041382.1, on the reverse strand, counting down.
GTAAGAAAGTTGGGGTGAACACTTATGGATTTGAGATCCGCATTTTCCTTACTAGAAGTTTCACCCTTATTTTTAGGAATGTACATAATTTTGGAACTTTGGTAGGAGGATTTGAAGTGTTCCTAACGGCAGAAAAAGCGGACCCCAAGTTGGTAATAATACCCTCAAGTTTATCAATTCTAGTAGAATCTTGGTCTATTCTTTCATTAACCACGAGTTCTTTTTCTTTAGAACTTTTCAAAGTAACTCCTACCTTAGATCCATATTGGGTAATTTGTTTGTGGATCTTTCTATCCAAATTCTCAATCAATTCAACAGTGGCAACTTTATTTTCAATAATATCGAGCCTTTGCATAACATGTTCCAAAGTTAATATAGTTCCATTAACCAAGAGAGGTGGTGTGCCAAACAAATCTATCATAGCATTGTAAGAATCAAAAGTGTGGCTACCCAAGAAATTTCCTCCGGTAATGGTATCAAGAATATATCTATTCTAAGGAATGATGCCTACATAAAAATTGTGGAGAAGAACGGAAGTAGATTGGTTCCTAGTAGATCTAATTTGCGCATTGCAAATTCTGAACCAAGCATCTTTCAAATTTTCTCCCTCCCTTTGTTTAAAATTAAGGACCTCATTCTCGGGAGATAAAGGAGTAGATAAAGGACTAGCCATAATGATGAAGCAAGCGAAAGAAAAGGGCGAATGGAAAAAGGGCGAATAAAACAGCAAGGGTGATGTGGGGGAGAGGAAAACGAGAGGCAAATGGCAAATAATGTAATGCGAGGGATAAGAGTTTGTGATGGTACTTGGTACTTCTTGAATTGTGCGTAGACTCCCCGGCAACGGCGCTAGAAATCCTTCTTGCTACCTCTTGAGCACTGCGTTGGTTTTCCCTTAAGAGGAAAGGGTGATGCAGTAAAATAGCGTAAGTATTTCCCTCAGTTTTTGAGAACCAAGGTATCAATCTAGTAGGAGGCCATACGCAAGTCCCTCGTACCTACACAAACAAATAAGAACCTCGCAACCAACACAATAAAGGGGTTGTCAATCCCTTCACGGTCACTTACGAGAGTGAGATCTGATAGAGATAATAATGATAAGATAAATATTTTTGGTATTTTTATGATATAGATTGAAAGTAAAGATTGCAAAGTAAAAATAGATTGGAAACTTATATGATGGAAAATAGACCCGGAGGCCATAGGTTTCACTAGTGGCTTCTCTCAAGATAGAATAAGTATTACGGTGGGTGAACGAATTACTGTCGAGCAATTGATAGAAAAGCGAATAATTATGAGAATATGTAGGCATGATCATGTATATAGGCATCACGTCCGTGACAAGTAGAACGACTCCTGCCTGCATCTACTACTATTACTCCACACATCGACCACTATCCAGCATGCATCTAGAGTATTAAGTTCATAAGAACAGAGTAATGCCTTAGGTAAGATGACATGATGTGGAGGGATAAACTCAAACAATATGATATAAAACCCATCTTTTTATCCTCGATGGCAACAATACAATACGTGTCATTCCCCTTTCTGTCACTAGGATCGAGCACCGCAAGATTGAACCCAAAGCTAAGAACTTCTCCCATTGCAAGAAAGATCAATCTAGTAGGCCAAACCAAACTGATAATTCGAAGAGACTTGCAAAGATAACCAATCATGCATAAAAGATTTCAGAGAAGAATCATATATTGTTCATAGATAGACTTGATCATAAACCCACAATTCATCGGATCTCGACAAACACACCGCAAAAAGAGTTACATCAAATAGATCTCCAAGAAGATCAAGGAGAACTTTGTATTGAGATCGAAAGAGATAGAAGAAGCCATCTAGCTAATAACTATGGACCTGAAGGTCTGAAGTAAACTACTCACACATCATCGGAGGGGCCATGGAGTTGATGTAGAGGCCCTCCGTGATCAATGCCCGCTCCGGCGGAGCTCCAAAAAAGGCCCCAAGATGGGATCTCTTGGGTATAGAAGGTTGCGGCGGTGGAAATAGGGTTTTGTGGTGCTCTGGATGTTTTCGGAGTATGTGAACATATATAGGAGGAAGAAGTAGGTCGGTTGAGCCACAAGGGGCCCATGAGGGGGGAGGGCGCGCCCAGGGGGTAGGCGCACCCCTGCCTCGTGGACTCCTTGTCCATTTCTTGACGTCCATTCCAAGTCATTTGGATCACGTTTGTTCCAAAAATCACGCTCCCGAAGGTTTCATTCCGTTTGGACTCTGTTTGATATTCCTTTTCTGTGAAACACTGAAATAGGCAAAAAAACAACAATTTGCACTGGGCCTTGGGTTAATAGGTTATTCCCAAAAATAATATAAAAAGTGTAAAATAAAGCCTATGAACATCCAAAACAGATAATATAATAGCATGGAACAATCAAAAATTATAGATACGTTGGAGACGTATTAGAGGGGCCGGATGTCCGGGCTGGCGGGGTCGGTCTTTTTGCTTTCTGGATCGGGGGTGTCTGGATTTCCGGGCAGGTGGCCAGATTTTCGGGTCGGGGCCGGATGTCGAGGCTGGTCGCCGGATGTCCAGGCTGGTCGCCGGATGTCCGGGCCCTGTAGACTTGGCCGCTGGTCCATTGGTGCAGGTGACACCTCTAGGGGCCAGATGTCCGGGGTCCTGGCCGGATGTCCGGGTCCTGAGGGCTGTTCTTGGCTCCTTCCATTGGATCTCTTCATCCATGGACTCGGGGACTTGTTCATCTTCATGTTCATCTTCGGGAGGGTCCTCTTGGTACCTGATCATGCACAACATTCTGGACTTAGGTAGTAGCCATGTCTCGAGAGGATCATATGTGACATCACTAAGGAAAGAAGTCACCTTGGTCTCGAGAGCTCTAGCTCTAGCTCGTGTCATAGGTCTTCTTGGCACTTCGTGAGACAATGGTAGGTCCATGGGGATGATCGTAGGATGCTCCGCATCATCTCCCCTCACTTGGGAAAGATCCGACCTCGGATCGAAATCTTCACCACCATGGGAGGGAAAGAGATCTGTGACGTTGAAGATGTCACTCATGGAGTACTTGTCACGTGGAATGTCGATCTTGTAGGCGTTGTTGTTGTAGCGTTCAAGCACCTTGAAGGGTCCATCCGCTCGTGGTCGAAGTTTGGACTTGCGTTCGTGGGGGAAGCGGTCCTTGCGAAGGTGTAGCCACACAAGATCTCCAATGTTGAACACCATGGGGTGCTTGTTGATGTTGAGCTTGGTCGCGAGTCGTTGTACTTGGTGCTCAATGGTGTGCCTTGTATCTTCATGCATCTTCTTGAGATAGTTGACTCGGGCACTCGCGTCCATATTTGTGCGCTCTTGTAGTGGTAGAGGGAGAATGTCCAATGGGGACAATGGGTTGAAACCGTAGATGACCTCGAAGGGGGACTTGCCGGTAGTCGAGTATCTTGCTCGGTTGTAGGCGTACTCGGCGATAGGTAGACACTCCTCCCACTCCTTGATGTTCTTCTTGATTAGCACGTGAAGTAGAGCAGAGAGTGTGCGGTTGGTCACCTCCGTTTGGCCGTTGGTTTGTGGGTGGTAAGCCGTGGAGAAGAGTAGCTTGATTCCAAGCTTGGCACATAAGGTTTTCCAAAAGTAGCTTAGGAACTTGACTTCGCGGTCTGAGACTATCATCTTTGGTACTCCATGGAGGCGCAATATTTCCCTACAAAAGAGATTGGCAACATGTGAAGCATCGTCTATCTTGTTGCAAGGAATGAAATGTGTCATCTTAGAGAATCGGTCCACAACAACAAATACTGAATCCTTTCCATTTCTAGTTCTAGGCAATCCAAGCACAAAATCCATGCTAATATCCTCCCATGGTTGGTACGGTATTGGAAGAGGCATATAGAGACCATGGGATTGAGCTTTAGACTTAGCTTTGTGACATGTAGAGCATCGGTTGACGTCATGGAACATCTTGGGCCAAAAATAGTTCTTGGAGAGCGTAGCGAATGTCTTGTCGCATCCAAAATGTCTTATTAGTCCTCCGCCATTAGATTCTTGCAAAAGCAACAAACGAAGAGAAGACTCGGGGATGCATAGTTTGTTAGCTCTCATAAGATAACCATCTTTGATGTAATAGCGTTCCCAAGATGTATGGGTCAAACATTTGGCATAAGGAATAACAAAGTAGGATCATGCACATACAAGTCTTTTATGTGCTCAAAGCCAATGACATCCAATCCAAGTTGAGTAACAAGCATGCATATGCGGGAAAGAGCGTCCGCCACAACATTTTCCTTACCTTTAATGTACTTGATGACATAAGGAAAAGACTCAATGAACTCACTCCATTTAGCATGACCCTTGTTCAACTTAGTTTGACCCTTAAGATATTTAAGTGTTTCTTGGTCGGTATGGATGATAAATTCATGAGGGCGAAGATAATGTTCCCATTCATGCAAAACTCGCACTAAAGCATATAGCTCCTTGTCATAGATGGGGTAATTGAGTTGTGCTCCAGAAAGTTTCTCACTAAAATAAGCTATGGGGCGCTTCTCTTGCGTTAACACACCTCCTATGCCATTACCACTAGCATTGCAATGAATCTCAAAAGGGTTTGTCAAAGTTGGGTAATGCAAGCATGGGAGCATGAGTAAGAAAATTCTTAAGCTCATCGAATGCGGTATCTTGCGATGGTCCCCAAACAAAGGGTGCATTCTTCTTGCTCAAAACATGCAAAGGTGAAGCAATGGTGCTAAAGTCCTTCACAAATCTACGGTAGAAACCGGCTAAACCAAGAAAGCTACGCACTTGTCGCAAGTTGGTTGGTTGTGGCCAAATTTTAATAGCATTGATCGTAGAGTCATCAACATGAACACCCTTAGAAGATACTACAAAACCCAAGAAAACGAGCTTATCAACACCAAAAAGGCACTTTTCCATGTTAGCATAGAGACACTCTTTTCGAAGAGTTTGCGAAATGGTTCGAACATGGGTGACATGATCTTTGAGAGATTTGCTAAAAACAAGGATATCATCGAAATAGACCACAACAAACTCACCAATGTAAGGGCGAAACACATGATGCATAAGACGCATGAAAGTGCCCGGTGCTTCCGATAAACCCATAGGCATGACTAACCACTCATACAAACCAAACTTTGTTTTGAAAGCGGTGTTCCATTCATCACCCTCTTGTATGCGGATTTGATAGTAACCACTTTTAAGATCAATTTTGGAAAAAATAGTGGCACCGCTAAGTTCATCAAGCATATCATCAAGGCGTGGAATGGGGTACCTATATCGAATGGTGATAGTATTGATGGGTCTACAATCGGAACACATGCGAAAGCTACTGTCTCTTTTTGGCACAAGAATGACCGGTACGGCACAAGGACTCAAACTTTCGTGCACATGTCCATGGTCTATGAGATGTTTTACTTGCCTTTGTATTTCTTTGGTTTCTTCAGGGTTGACGCGGTAGGGGGCCTTGTTCGGAAGTGGTGCTCCGGGGATGAGGTCGATGCGGTGCTCGATGCCTCGTAGTGGAGGTAGACCCGGAGGTAGCTCATTGGGAAAAACATCTTGGAATTCCTGCAAAAGAGAAGACAACACTAAAGGTAGAGTGTGAGAGGTGTTTGCTTTTGGTGCCTCGTCCTTGCACAAAAGGACATAGTGTAGGACACTTGATGGGTTCTCACACACTTCTCTTATCTCACTTTTGGTGGCCAATAGAACTAAGTTCTTCTTTTCGCTCATCTTGGAGGCACTCGATTTGGGCTTGTGGCGCTCACTCTCTTTTTGGTGGTTCGCTCTCTCACTATTCTCTCCATGATGGGTGGCTTGCTTGTCGGCGATAACTTGGCTTGGAGACATAGGGCGAAGTACGTACTCCTTTCCTTTCATCTTGAAGATATAGTGATTCGTTCGGCCGTTGTGGATGACACCTCTATCAAATTGCCATGGTAGTCCGAGAAGAAGGTGGCAAATGGTCATTGGAACAACATTACACTCCAAAGTGTCTTCGTAAGCACCGATTTTGAAGGAGACTTGCACTCTATGCTCAACTTGGATGGTGCCGGAGTCGCTTAGCCATTGAACTTTGTAAGGACGTGGGTGCTTTGTCTTGGGCAATTGGAGCTTGGAGCAAAGTTCTTCACTTGCTAAGTTATGGCAACTCCCTCCATCGATGATGACCTTGACGGACCTTCCATTTATGCCGGCCTTGGTATGAAAGATATGGCATCTTTGGTCTTCTTCTTATTGATGTTGGAGAGTCAAGACCTCGGAGACAACGAGAGCGGGACTTGAATCTTCATCACAAAAGACTTGATCCTATTGATCTTCGTTTACTTGCTGGTACATTGCCACTTGCTCAAGGGCTTCCGTTTCTCCTTCACTCATGGAGTCGTATGTACCATCATCATTGAGGATCATGGTTCGCTTGTTGGTACACTCAAAGGACTTGTGGCCTCGGCCTCTGCATGTGAAGCATTTGAAGGAACTTGTCTTGACGGTCTCATCGGTTGTGGTAGATGGTGGTGAAGCTCTCGGCTGGAAGTTGCTTGTAGTAGGATGATGACTTGGAGTTGCCAAAGTTTTCTTGTAACTCGACTTGTCGTTGTTGCTTGTAGAAGGCTTGGTTGATGTAGAAGTTGTTGGAGTCGTTGAAGCTTGGGTGTTGGAGAAGCCGTATGACTTGGATGAGAACTTGGCATACTTGAAGTCATCTTGCACTTGACGTTCCGCTTTGGTAGCCTGATGTACTAGCTCGATGAGGTTCGAGTATGGTTGGAAGTTGGCGATCTTCTTGATAGGATGATTAAGTCCATTCAAGAAACGTGCCATAGTTTTCTCATCATCTTTCGTGACATTGGCTCGTATCATTGCAATCTCCATTTCCTTGTAGTATTCTTCAACGCTCTTGGTTCCTTGCTTGAGTAGTTGAAGTTTCTTGAAGAGGTCGCGGTTGTAGTAGGTTGGCACGAAGCGTGTTCTCATGACATCCTTCATTTGCACCCAAGTAGTGATGGGTGGTTCACCTCTTGCCTCTCGGCGCTCAATGACTTGTTCCCACCAAAGGAGGACGTAGTCTTGGAACTCAAGGGATGCCATCGCGATCTTCTTCTCTTCATAGTTGTGCAAGAGGAAGATTTTGTCGACCTTCAATGCCCATGAAAGGTACTCTTCAGGATAATTGCTTCCACTGAACTTGGGCATGGTGAACTTTAGCTTGCCGTAGCGTTGCTCTTCGTTGTGTTCGGGTCAGGGATCATGACGTCCTTGACGAGGAGGAACGTCTCTCACAACTTGTTCTTGTCGTGGAGGATTTCCAATGTTAACTTGCTCTTGTTGAACTTGATGTTGTTGGCGAGCTTGTGGAGCTTGACGACGCAATCGAGCTTGATAGTTCCTCTCTTGAACTTCTTCGTGAAGCACTTCTTGATGTTCATGAGCTTGTCGGCCTCAGTTGGCTACGGCTCAACTTGATTCTCGGAGGGCTTGTTGCGCCTCAAGTACTTGAGCTTCTCGCAATCACTACAAAAAAATACACTTCCGTGATGATACATGTTTGTCACAGTAGGTCGCGTTTTTTGTCATGCATGTACACCCATGACGATTTTATTACAAAATCAAGATCGTCATACCTGTGCTGTCATAGAAGTGTTCCATGACATTACCAAAATTATCATCACGGAAGTGTCCACTTCCATGACGATAAATCGCGCGTCACAGAAGTGCTTTCATCAATGGTGACCGACACGTGGCATCCACCGTAACGGAACGCCGTTAAGCTATTGGGTCAGGTTTTGGATTCGATAACCCGTTAACAGCCCCGACAATGGGAAATTTCCACGTGTAAAATTCTTATTGGCCGGACGAAACACGTGTCAGCTCGTCAGTGGGTCAGATAGGCTCCTATGATATGTCGACACGTGCCACGGCCCACCACTGGCCCATTTAGCTTACAAAGCCGGCCCGTTTAACTTGGTCAAAAGTTAACGGGCTGGCCCATGAAAAGCCTGTTAACGGTCTCTTCGCAAATAGGCCATTTTACGGCCCATTAACTCACGACCCTTTAGGCCCTAAAGGAAATCGGCCCAACAACATCGTGTGGGCCGTCGAATATAACACCAACCCATTTCACTTTCGGCCCATGTATGGCCCACGACGTCTTTCGGCCCATATGAGGCCTTCATCTTTCGGCCCTTTACAGGCCCACGGTGACTCTAGCCCATAATGAATAGTAATTTTCTTTATACCCGTTAACGGCCTGTGATTTACATGGGCCGTTTCCAGCCCGTGTTAGCTTTCGGCCTATTGGCGGCCCATACATTCTTGGGCTCCTTTTCGGCCCTCGATTACTTTCGGCACGTTATTGGCCTGTTCCCCTAATGGGCCAAATTCGGTCCATGGCAAGAGTCGGCCCGTTACTGGCTTGTTCCCCTAATGGTCAAAATTCGACCCATGGCAAGAGTCGGCCCGTTACTGGCCTGTTACCCTAATGGGCCAAATTCGGCCCATGGCAAGAGTCGGCCCGTTTCTCGCCTGTTAACCCGTTGCGCCGTTTCCAGCCCGTCCTATATTCTGGCCCATTAATGACCCGTTATGCCTGTGACAGAATTAATCCTTTGCTGTCCTACGACCTGTTACCATGCTGGGCCGATACCAATTACGCCCGATTACGGCCCATGTAGACCCATTTATCCGACGGTCCGAGGCCCACCGATTATAGGCCCATTTATCGACGGCCCGTAGGAGACCCATGGAGCCTACGGCCCGTATATGGCCCATGGAAGTTGCGGCCACTAGCAAACTAGGGAAAAAGAAGACTAGGAAATAAATAAGACCGAAACTAACGGTAGGCTATTAAGGCGATTGCACAGATTACATCCACTCGGCATCAAAGATCGCCACCAGTGCAAATATAGGGAACACCCTACACTATACAAAAATGGCTTGCTGTTCTTCAGCCGGTGGCTGCACGTTAAGAATAAATTTTGTATGGAACCAAAACAAATTACAACTATATAACAAAAGGAAGGTTGGCATAAAACTTAATAGTCTAGCAGATAAATGCACCACCAGAAGTTCAGAAGCTCAGTTCATTTGACCTGACTGTTACGTTTTCATGCTCTATTGTCCGATGGAGCACCATAACCCTCGCCTTCATTTCCCCTAGGCTCCTGAACAACATAGCAAATGTCTGATAGTCTGGTTTCAAAACCATGCATATCTTGACGACATTGAGCAATGTTTCTCCTTGTTCCACAAAGGGTCTTTGTTAGGGAATGGACTTGTGTCTGGAGCGCAGATACAACATTGCTTTGAGATTGCATATCTTGATCATGAGGCAATTTGAACGATATTGCCTTAACAACCAACCCAGTATTACGCATGAACGTGCTTTTGGCACTGTTAGTGGACAGGTACTGACCCACTGCAGCAAGAGCTGACATTGCGGTTATAGTTGCCTCGCCACCTTCAGAAGGTGGCGGTTCCACCATTTTTTCCATAGCTCGTTGAAAAGTTGAGGTTTTACATTAGTAGTACCAGAACAGAAGATATTAAGGAGGCAGCAAAACCAAACAAAATAGCTTTGGTCTATATACAGAACTTATTCTGGTGAACCCATGTATAATATTAGTTATATTTTATTGCAAAGTACATAATAAAACCAGGTTCCAAACATATGACCATGTACCATCGCTAATATATTGTCTATTTCTTCACATTGTATTGAGGGCTAAGGATAAAGAGACGAAATTTATAATACGATAAGCATAGTATGACATCATTCATATCACAAAACAACTGAGAACAGACAAACAAGCAATTGTAACGTTGCGTGGGCAAGTCCAGCACGGAACTAGATTACGGGTCAAGATCAAAGGAACATTACTCCTCTCTTTTAAACCTAGTAAGGTGCAATGATACGCTAAGACAATTGTGTATAAAATTGAAAAGAGTAATAGACATTTGCTGCAAACCATGCAGTTCAAGGCACAAGTCAGAGTAAGTAGTAGTTAAATGCCATGAGGATTAAGGACTTACAACAGCGGCTTTGACTGGTGTAGTCATGCCCTTCTTCTTGCTAGTGTGACAGTCCTTGAAGATTTCCATAGCATTTGGTTTAGGTACTTTTTGGTCCTTGCGGGCTTTCCTCTACATTTCGAACAAGTCAATATAGATCTAATAATATGGTACATCAAAAAGAGTGAAATAGCAGCTAATTACAAGAGCCTCGCAGTGTGCAATATAGCTACGAGATCCTGTAGTCTATTGGAATTTCACTTTTCTATGGTTGGCCTTGTTCTTTGAACAGTTCACCTACAAGAAGATAGATTTGTGTGGCACATGCGTAAATAGGACTTCAACATGTGATCTGATCACATATATGTAATGTACCTGATACTTCGGATCAGACCAGTGTTTAACAAGGCCCCTCGAGTCTTCATTTGATATATTTTCCACTGGAGATGTTTGGGAAAGTTCACTATTAGCCTTGCCTTCAAAGTGAGTTTTCCTCAAGTTATATCGATACTGTCGCAGAGTAGACTTGAAAATATGGGTGCAAGCTTGTCTGGTTGCATCATCTTGGCTATCCAACTTGAACCTCATCTATTGAAAATTATGGGAGTCTCATTATTAGCAACCTAGAAAGTATGGGACAGAGCAAGACGATATTACTAGTTTCCATACATAACCACACTTACAGATAAATGGTCGAGGAAGGTGTTGAACTGGGTTTCGTCTTTGTCATTCCTGTACTGAATCCATGTTGGGAGGATACGTACATGACACCTAACGGCAACCGCTGCCTCTGATACTAACTTGGCTGATTCTGTAGCATCACGTGGCCTTTTTAAACCTTCCTCAAAACCGATCTCCATTCTCCCTCCTCTAGATTTAGTTAACCTATCGAGCATTATCCCTGATGTTTGTTTCCTCTTGCGCCTAGGTGCTAGTCCAACAACGAACATAGGAAGTGCTAGTGTACATCATACTGTGAGACTAAATATAAAGAAGCATGCAACTGTAACTTGACTCTAGCAACTACCTTCTTGCTGTTGAAGCTCACAAGGTTCATCTAATATTCCCAACTCATCTTGTGTCAAGAGTGCTTGGGAAGTAGTGTCAGGTGGCAAGGGAGCTTGGGAACATGCTGCTAGCTCAGTTGACGCACGAGTAAGTCGTGCAGCTGGTAGTACTGTGGTAGGTGTTGCAAGAACTAGGGTTGTCTCTGCTTGTTTGGTGGCAGCTATTTGTTTCTGTTTGGCTTTTTTTGCAACTCGTGTAGCATGGGATGCCGTGTTTGTAGAATTTTCCACTAGACTTTGACCTTCTATTGCACCATCAGTACCAGCAGAATCTGCAGGATTCATCCGCTTCTCATTCCCTGCCATTCTGTGTTTCTTCCTCTTTCTCTGTGCCATGTTAAGTCAAGCCGACAAGAAAAACGAATAATAATTTAGTTCTTTAGAACAAATTGATGCGTGATGCAGACGAACTGAACTTTGATGTTAGACAACCAAATGATAGGAGGATGTAATATGTATGAAAAACAGGACGGAAGAGATAACCAGAACTATGATGTGTAAACTAAGAAGAAGACATTTCACCAAATTAGAAGCAATGCAATGGAAGGTAGACACCATATGAAAGATGCTACAAATATCGCTCTGCCAAGTTAACAGTGTCTCATCATAAATGGCGTTTAAAAAAATGTGAAGCAGTACAAGAAATAAATCATATGCAAGATGCAAACAACATCACACTACCATGTTAGAGGTCTCACGTCATTAGTGCCATTGCATATTCACAGCTTATGATGTGTAAACTAAGGAGAAGGAATTTCAACAAATTAGAAGCAATGAAAGTTAGACACCATATGAAAGATGCAACGAATATCACTCTACCAAGTTAAAACTGTCTCGTCATAAGTGCCATTTCAACAAATTAGTAGTACAAGCTAGAAAAGAATGTGAGATATAACCTATATCACACTCCAAAGTCAAACGTGTCTTATGATAAGTGATTGTTGCAGGTTACACAACAGTAGTAATTTGATGTAAGAACATGGTGTGATAGACAGATATTGTATGTTCTAGATACAGGAACACGTGTCTTATTCAAGTATAATGTGTAAAGTAAGCAAATGGAATTTAACAAAATTAGAAGCAATACAAGCTAGACATCACACATAACATGCAACCACATATAACAGTGCCAAGTTAGAGGGAGCACCGGTGATGCTGCACTAGGGGAGACGTGCTCATCATAAATACAACTTTGTTGAGTGTCTATGCATGTGTTGTCTTGGAAATCATCTTGGGGGTGTGGAGGAGTAGAAACTATAGAGGCCCTCCGTTCGGAAGGAGCACCTTTATCCACTGCCTTGCTAACTTCCTTCCGCTTTATTTGTTTTGAATTGTCAAGTAAAACCGACAAGAAAAAGCAATAAAATTCTCTCTTCAGAACTCATTCATGCATGATACTGACAATCACTACTTTGATGTAAGGCAAACACATGATACCAGGATGGAATATGTACGAAAAATAGGATGGCATGGCATGTTCACAACTGTTTGTGTAAACTAAGCAGAAACCATTCCAGCAAATAAGAAGCAATGCAAGCTAGACACCACATGAAATATGCAACCAATATGACTCTGCCAAGTTAAAAGTGCCCCATTATAAATGGAATTTCAACAAATTAGAAGCAGCGCATGCTATAAATCATATGAAAGATGCAACTAATATCGCACTACATATACTAAAGGTGTCTCGTCATGTTGATTGATGCGGGATACAAAAAACAATAGTTTTATGTAAGGACATGCTTAATAGACAGATGTACTATGTACTAAATACAGGAAGGCATGTCACATTAACATGTATAATGTATAAGCTAAGCAGACTAGCACATGCAGTTTAACCAGATTGGAAGAATTACAATCTAGACACCATATGCAACATGCAACCACATATCACGCTGTCAAGTTAGAGCAAGCACCTGCGATACTAGTGTAGGGGAAATGTTGTAATCAACTACAGAGCTATGATACGTCTCCAACGTATCTATAATTTTTTATTGCTCCATGCTATATTATCTACTGTTTCGGGCAATATTGGGATTTATTATCCACTTTTATATTACTTTTGGGACTAACCTATTAACCGGAGGCCCAACCCAGATTTGCTGTTTTATGCCTATTTCAGTGTTTCGAAGAAAAGAAATATCAAACGGAGTCGAAACGGAACGAAATCAACTGGAGAAGTTATTTTTGGAAGGAAACCTACCGGATAGACTTGGACCCTACGTCAGAAGATGAAGGAGGTGCTCACGAGGGTAGGGGCGCGCCCACACCCTAGGGCGCGCCCCCTGCCTCATGGCCCCCCTTCGGTCCACCGACGTACTCCTTTCACCCATATATACCCACGTACCCTAAAACTTCCAGAACGCAGATTAGATCGGGAGTTCCGCCACCAGAAGCCTCCGTAGCCACCAAAAACCAATCTAGACCCGTTCCGGCACCCTGCCGGAGGGGGCAATCCTTCTCCGGTGGCCATCTTCATCATCCCGGTGCTCTCCATGACGAGGAGGGAGTAGTTCTCCCTCGGGGCTGATGGTATGTACTAGTAGCTATGTGTTTGATCTCTCCCTCTCTCGTGTTCTTGAGATGATACGATCTTGATGTATCGCGAGCTTTGCTATTATATTTGGATCCTATGATGTTTCTTCCCCCTCTACTCTCTTGTAATGAATTGAGTTTCCCCTTTGAAGTTATCTTATCGGATTGAGTCTTTAAAGATTTGAGAACACTTGATGTATGTCTTGCCGTGGATATCTGTGGTGACAATGGGATGTCACGTGATTCACTTGATGTATGTTTTGGCGATCAACTTGCGGGTTCCGCCCATGAACCTATGCATAGGGGTTGGCACACGTTTTCGTTGTGATTCTCCGGTAGAACTTTGGGGCACTCTTTGAGGTCCTTTATGTTGGTTGAATAGATGAATCTTAGATTGTGTGATGCATATCGTATAATCATACCCACGGATACTTGAGGTGACATTGGAGTATCTAGGTAACATTAGGGTTTTGGTTGATTTGTGTCTTAAGGTGTTATTCTAGTACGAACTCTGGGGCTGTTTGTGACACTTATAGGAATAGCCCAACAGATTGATTGGAAAGAATAACTTTGAGGTGGTTTCGTACCCTACCATAATCTCTTCGTTCGTTCTCCGCTATTAGTGACTTTGGAGTGACTCTTTGTTGCATGTTGAGGGATAGTTTTATGATCCAATTATGTTAGTATTGTTGAGGGGACTTACACTAGCAAAAGTATGAACCCTAGGTCTTATTTCCACACATTGCAATGCCATTTACACTCACTTTTATCATTAGTTACCATGCTTTTTTATATTTTCAGATTACAAAAACTATTATCTACTATCCATATTGCACTTGTATCACCATCTCTTCGCCGAACTAGTGCACCTATATAATTTACCATTGTATTGGGTGTGTTGGGGACACAAGAGACTCTTTGTTATTTGGTTGCAGGGTTGCTTGAGAGAGACCATCTTCATCCTACGCCTCCTACGGATTAATAAACCTTAGGTCATCCACTTGAGGGAAATTTGCTGCTGTCCTACAAACCTCTGCACTTGGAGGCCCAACAACGTCTACAAGAAGAAGGTTGTGTAGTAGACATCCAGCTACATTCACTATCTTCATCTATCATTTTTGTTTCATTTAGAATCATGTCGGGAGGCTGATGCTGCATTCTTTAAATGAGGAGTAGTCCCCTTGCCTGCCTGCCTCATCATAAGTGATTGATGAGGGATATACAAGAACATTAGTTTGATGTAAGAACATGGTTAATACATAGATGTACTAGTATGTACCAAAAACAGAAAGGCATGTCATATTCAAAGGTACAATGTGTAAGCTAAGCAGATGCAATTTAACCAAATTGGAAGCAATACAAGCTAGACATCCGGCTGGAGTGGTGAGCATGATCATCTAGGACCTGAGAGCCTGGTGGGAGGCGGGCTGCTTCGCCACCATCGCAGCTTTTTAGTTAGCTTCCAGGTGATGCCTATCTTTGCTGGGCTTGTCACTGGCTCGGCCAGTGCCCTGACTAGCTATTTGTCTTCTAGTGCTCACGGGATGGTGGTTCATGTAAAAAATATCTTTCCTTATCTTACC
This sequence comes from Triticum dicoccoides, assembly GCF_002162155.2. Taxonomy (NCBI): domain Eukaryota; kingdom Viridiplantae; phylum Streptophyta; class Magnoliopsida; order Poales; family Poaceae; genus Triticum; species Triticum dicoccoides. The sequence goes on along the minus strand of NC_041382.1, from coordinate 531,838,152 downwards.
GACTTTGGCCTTTCGAACAGAAACTAGACACCATATGGAACATGCAACCACATATGACACCGCAAAGTTAAAGCAAGCACCTGGGATGGTGGTTCATTGCGAGCGAGGTCATCAACTCCAGAGCTATGTTTACCCTATCCATCTGCTGACACTGCACCCTTTATAAGGCTGTAACGTGTCTTGCCTACCCGCATACGAAGCTGGAGCGACTTCTCTCTTTTATTTTTGGCTTCTCTCATGGCAGTAGAGTCTGAAATACCCTTTCATAAAAACACAATAGTGAGAGTAAGGGTGAAGTGTGTGCAGAACTAGTGCACTGTAAAAGTAGCAGATAGCATGTGGCTGAAAAATAAATGACAGGAGACATATGATAGCTCTACAACATTGCATGGTAAACAAAATTAGATTCTAGTCTGTATGATTTTGTAATATATGAGCACAGGAAATCCAGGTACTCCTCCAGCACACCACCACATGTGGTCATATCTAAGATAACAGTCGACTAAAAATAAATAGGCCAGTCAATTTTTTTAATGAACCGTCCGATCTATAAGGAACGGGCAGATGGCCTTCGTCTACCTCCCGCCAGTCACTGTTGATGATCTTCCTCGAACTGCCAGCGACCACCGGCCCATACCCCTGCCTCCGCCGCCCCGCCCTCCCATCGACCTCACACCACCGCCGTGCTTGGCAGCGCCCCCAGGCCATACCTTTAATCCCGTCCGACCTCCAGATCTGGCGCCAGTAGCTCTAGGCCGCACACGCCCCTAAGATAAACACCAAGGCGCTGCTTCCCCGGCGTAATAGGCGTACTAGCGCCTGTTACGCCGGGGAATGCTTCCGTTAATTGGGAATCAACTGGCCAGAAATTGAAATTCAGGGGGGCGACGGACCTCTAGCTAAGGTGAAATAGTATATGAGGAGAAAACTTGTGCATCGTGAGTTACTAGGAACATCTAGTATCAAGAAGAAGCGGTCAACTAGTGTCTTCTGTGGGATGAATACCGTGCAAGCAGAGACGTAAGATTTGCACGAATAAGGGAAGATGAGTACCTTTTTCGGTTGCCGGTGTGGTCACCTCCACATGTCGCGCCGATCTTCTTCTTTTTATCGGGGAAACCGATGTTCTGGAGAGTGCAGGCTTGGACGAACCCATGGCCAAATTGTTGATTGTGTTGTCGTGGCCGTATGTCGGCGGAGGGGAAGCAGATCTGAGGCGGCGAAGGATGGCGTTGCAGGAACAACTCCGGTGCGGTGGAGGGTGGCGAAGTTGGAGCGGCAGCGGTGAGGCGCAGGACGGCGTGGTTGAACTGGCTCGGTACGGACGGCTCGGCCTCGGCTTCAAGTACTAGCCATGGAGGGTGTTGCGGTGGACGACGACGTCAGGGTATCAGCTCCGGCATGATGGAGGAGGGCGACGGTTGATGGGTGGGATGGGGTGGCGGACGGAGGACGCCGGGGTTTCGTGGCTGGTGGAGAGGTAGTTTTGGCGCCCACGGAGTACGAGTGGGGAATTGGACGGGTGGGGGGAACCATGTTTTGGTCTGGGACGCGCTTGTTTTTGGCTTTTTTGAACAGAAGATGGGACGCGCTTGTTTGAAATTTGGGGAAAGTACAAACTTTGCCCCCCTCTTAAATTTTGGACCTACTGCTGGTCGGGGGTAGGATGGTAATCCCAGGTGTCCCAAATAGTGGGCGGGAGCGATTTCGCCCGCACGCATGTGTGCTTAGGCGGCCATTGTGTATGAATGTTTTTCGGATGCGGTTGCATGGCGTCTAGATGAAGCTACAAACCTACCCCGGTTTAGACCTTTGGACGTCGGGCCGGTAGGTTTCACGAGTCGGAGTTGTTAGAAAAGTAATTTCCTTGTACTACCAGACATTGGTCTCACGCGGTTTCGGGCGAGTAGAGGCTCTTTTGGCACTTCGTTCGAAATTTTGAAACACAAGCATTCACGTTTAGAGTACTCTTGAACTATGAGGATTAACCTAAATAGACAACATTATATTTGACCTTGTATGTTTGAAAACCTCTTTAAATTATCCGCTTCTTTTTGAAATTTTGACACTTGAAAATCCTATAACTACGATTATTTTGGAATGGAGGAGCTAAATTTGAATCTATTTTGTACACGACTACATATGCTATTATGTACAAAATCAGAGCAAAGATTGGTGCCCCCATAATTTAGGTATGGTTTACAAATGCCATGATATCAAATTCAAATAATTGAATGGACTTCACGTTGAATTCGATTTTTTAAAACCACCTTAAGTTGAATTCAAATGTATGCTAGTTCATAGGCAGCTATTTATAATGTCCATTGTGTAACTTTCGTATGTATAATGTGCTTTACACACACAACATGAACTATACTCATGTTTATATTCGATTGCTAAAGCGATTCATTGTCTGGAGTTCAAAATACTAACTATGTGGATCAATTGTGTCGAATAATAACATAGACATGCTCAAATTCGATAGAATCTAGATGTCTGATGGATCAATGACCGCTCCTTACGCGAATTGCAAATATCATGATCCCATCCTAATATTTGGATACAATTTATATCTTTAATAAATGTGTAGAGCAGTCTTTTACGTGTAGTTTCACTCTACATCGGTGGTCTCTCACACATGCTCTAGATATAACCCTCCCTCCCTCTCGTAACCATTTACAACTGTTTTCACTAACCTTTATCACAAGCACTCTTCCTCTCGCAAACATACACACGCACAATCCTCATCGACCCTTTCTATATACATGGACCTGCCTACGTGTCTCATGTATGCACATTATCTTTACGCCTGTCTCTCACGCATTGTCTCACACCTCTCTTCCTAATCGACGAGTATGATTATAGCAGAGCATTCTGTAGGATGCCCCTTAAAGTTAGGTTGGATGAATAGTAATATCAGAGATAAAGGGGTTACCTTAGTCCGAGAACCTAGGGTTAGAAATCCTAGCCGGGTTTGTCAGGGGACATAGAGTCCTTCACAATTCTGCTATCTTTGTCTTGTACGACTAGTCATCAATGGGTCTTCCTAAATGCGTCATGGGTCGACCAATGTGGCGTAGGATGGAACCGAACGAAGGGACTCACCTTGACCCACCGGACCTCACGCGGTGACACACCCTCTGCCCCCACGTCTCATTATCTTCTCACACCCACACATACCAACACAAACACCACACACACAGAAAATTTCTCCTGGTGCCTCTATTCCCTCCCCCTTACATATACACATTCAAGGGAATGGAATCTCTTGTCGTGACGTCATATTCGTCTCTCTCTCTAGACCACTCTCATTTCTCGTGCTATCTCTTCCACGCCCCCCCGTCGGCCCCTCTATCCATGCCTCTCTCGAATACGTAATACACACACATACCTCTCTAGGCCCCACCAAATGCATCAACTACACATTCACACATGTTACATCACGTACCCCATTGATCTAAAAATCCCTCTCTTCACGTTTATTTCGCATACAACATTCCTTTTGAATAAGGTGTGGCCAAAAAATTATTTTAGAGTTTCTATGTATATACAACATTACAAAGTTATATGGAGGAGTACGAACGCTAATTTGCATTGCATGGTGCCCACAATGATATTTATTCCGCACTATGAATTTGTATATTTTTATACTATATACAAAGTTAGTCATAATAAAGAGAAACAAAGAGCATCTCTCTCTCCATCGCATACCCCCCTGTACGCCCCTTTCACGTATGCACACAAAACTATCTCCAGGTCCTCTAAAAGTAAGCCCCCAGAAAATTCATGCAGGTTTCATCTTTCTCTCGCGATATATGCAATGATGATCATTGTATTTGAAGCGAAAGCACGATACATACATTGGACTTCAGAATCCACTCATTACGGTCACCATTTATGTTTAGTGGTTATTATACAGTCACGGGCTCACCGTACAACTCTATATTTGCTCATGACATGACTAGTTGACCAGTTAAATGCTCCACGTGGCACCTCTAGTGTTGCATCACATTATCTCACTACCATCGTGCCCACCTATCGACTTGTATCTACTCTACATCTACACTCTTATAAAATACATAAAATACACTCTTATAAAAAACAGAGTTGGTGATGATGGTGTGCCTGCCATCCTGCAATATAGGCCGTCTGATTTATATCTGACGGATAGAAAAGAAACTATGGCAATCTTGCAAAAAGGTACCCACACACATCTCCGCATTTGCAAATAAGGCCTTCCCTTGTTCATCCTTTTCTATCACAAGATAAACAAGTCATACAAATGCATCTTGATGTTACGTGCAACGCACGGGCATCTTGCTAGTAAGAATGAAAACAAATGACAAAAAATATTTGGACGGTGGTTCGAAGTCATTACCGCGGGCACAACAGACAAGGTGGCCTTGTATTGGTATGTTGAGCTGTCTTTTTTAACACACATGAGCTGGTGTGGTGATTATACACACACGCACGCATGCACACGAACTGCATCCACGCAACACTCACACAAACACATGCACCCACGCACGCAACACTCACACGTACACACGCAGCCACGCACGCACGCAACACTCACACGCACACACGCAACACTCACACGCACACACGCACACATGCATGCACACACCAGTACACCACACGACCAACACACACTCTCACGCTCAAGTGCTCAACCTACACGTGCATGCACACACATCAGGCCCTGACAGACACATACACAACCAGGTGATTCCCGCGCACGGGTTGGAGCCTTGTCGCACCTGTGTAAATTTGTGTTTATCTGACCTTTTGCCTATGCGAACTGACAGGCGGGAACCACAAGGAACGTGGTAAATTTAACTAGTCAACATGGCGCCACGCAAACTATTTGGACGGTCAACAGAGTGCAATCCGATGCTGAACTGTGAGCAAGTGACCGTATAATCACCGCAAAGCGTATATAGTGACCGTAATCAGCTTATTCTGAAGTTCGGTGACCGTATTACGCTTTTCTCTCTGTAGGCCCTCCAAAACTACATCTCTACACGTTCTCACATGTTACATCTAACAACTATGCAATACAGCACTACTACTATACTCTAACACAATAAATCATATGTGTTTTTAGTTTTACTAGATATCATATTATTACTTATACTTATTCAGTTTGCATACATTAAAATTGCCTTTGAAATGTATGGCCAGTATCATCTACCGCGTAGGAATAATCCCACCCTTTCCTGTTTAATCGGGTTTGTATCGATGGATCGTGCGAAACAGCAAAACTATAGTACTATACAGTACAAGTGACAGTTCACTGGGCCGTCGTGTCGTCTACTCCTCCGTCGTAAGAGTGGAGCGCTCACTCTCATAAATCTTCTAGTCCCTTTCGCCGACATGTGGGACATCAAGCTACTGGGTCCACGTGCCATATCGGAATACAGTGCAGAGCAGCCGGGGTGAAGCACCCCAGTCATGGCGCCGGCGTAGTAATGAGCAATGAGGCGTCAAATCACAAAGCTGCACCTTTCCCGCAGTTAAGTTGGAGGGACGAAGCAACCATCATTTCACTCGTTGCTGAATCCGCTTCTCCCTCATCTTCTTCAACTTAACCACGTGTTGCTTCTGCCGTTGTTCTGCCTCATGTGGGACGCGGATCAGCTTGGTAAAGCACTGACACGTGGGACCGCATGTTAGCAAACCGCCAGGATACCGTCCTCCGAAAATAAGAAGCCTAATCCTAGACTTACAAAGGGCTACGTAGCTGCTACATATACTTTCCATCTAATCTATATAGGCCCCTCTGATTTTCAGGTGGGGTGGGCCTAATCCTCTCCTTTAATCCAATCAAATAGTCCCACATCACATCAGTTCGTAACTTTACGTAAACCATTACGTGGATGTAACATTGCTCAAATAAGAAACCTCCCCCGCCATCCGCGCGACAAATCACCTCCTTTTTTCTAATCTTGATTCTATAATTTTTTAGATCAATATAATTGAGATTTGTATAGATAGCACACAGGAGCAAAACCAAGTGGTACGGTTAAGGGCATCCACAATGTGTAGCCAAATGTGAAAATAGCTTTTGGCATCATGGGAACCATTGTGGACGGTGTTGCCAAAGCCAAAAAGATGGAACCGAAGCTCCCTGATTGATTGATTGAAGGAATAGAAAAATGCAACGTCTCTCCTCTTTCTCCCATGCTTGGACGCATGTAGTACAGTATAGAGCACAGAGTCTACTCCCCTGTCCCTTCTATCACAAATCACAAAGCAGTGAGGCATCAAATCACAAAAGCACGGACGAAGCAACCATCATTTCACTCTTTGCTGACTCCGCTTCTCCATCGTCTTCTTTGAGAAACCATCTCACCACACTAGTACTCCTAGTAGTACCAGTAAAGGACTTCCTGGATGCAAATAAGGCGGTTGTCTCGGCTTGCAGGCGGCACTTGCGAACGACTTACCGTGGTCTCCCTCAATGGTGTTCTCCATCGAACGCACTTCGCCAAACCACCAAAAAAAGATATCGTCGACGTCACCGCAATGGGGAAGGAAGTCAAATATAGTTACTACCTCCATTTTTTGTACACAAGGCCAGTATATAAAAATTACAATTTGCAAAGGGCCACTAACACTAATCGAGGCAAAATTGATGGGGTTAGCAACCAAGGACATTACTATCCCCTGCATGCATGCGGAAGTGAGAAGGTTGGTTTGCATGGCGTTGCATTAATCAAGCGATGAGGAGTGAGATGGTTAGCTCTTTGGTCTTTGGAGAAAAAAATACGCATTAATTGACACGTGAAACGAGGATTTGTATTGATTAAATCCCGCGAAGGAAAACCCCGCCTTTCTTTTTTAACACTAGTACTCCTAGTACATACGTACTTATCCTGTTTGGGTCTAGGCCTTGCATTGCCAAACTTCTCCACACATTTTTGCCAAGCTTGCCTAAAGTTTTCAAAATGAGAAGGAGGTACACTTGCGCACGGCTGTCGCGGTCGCACCGCACTCACACGGTCGCTCCTGCACGCCGCGGTCGCACCGCACCCTCACACAGTCGCTCCTGCACGCCGCAAACCCAACCAAGGGAACGCACCCTCACTGACACGTGCTGTCGCATGTGAACAAACAAAACTCAGCCATCCTATCGCTGACACACAATTTTCGTTCATAGAGGATGTTTATCCAACCGCATGTTGGGGGGTATCCGTACGACCCGTGCAGTGGTCTGTTGGGGAAGAAGAAGAGGTGAGGAAGAAGGAAAGAAGGGTTAGGAGACGTAGGATATTCATCCAACCGCCTGAAATGGTAGACTGACCCAAGTCAAGTGACTTGCATAACAAATATATGTTTTTACACAGCAAAAGATCCATAAAAACAACAACATAAAGAAAAACTATCACTGCTCGCAGAAAGAGACGGCCTCGTCGTCTTTGGCTGCCGGTGCGAACCAGCCGACGTGTGTCTCCGCATCGTGGTTGTCCTCGGCCTCCAGCTACTCGTTCAAGCGGAGCGTGCGGGCGCTCTGCACAGACGAGAGCACAGCCCGGTTCAAGTCGAGGACGTCCGGTTCCGCCTGCAGGAGGGCCTCGATGGCAGCGGCATCCGCGCGCTCCGCGTCGAGTCGAGCCTCCGCTGCCCGGTTCAAGTCCAGGACGTCCGGTTCCGCCTGCAGGAGGGCGTCGATGAGAGCGGCATTCGCACGCTCTGCGTCGAGTCAAGCCTCTGCTGCCTGGTTCAAGTCCAGGACGTCCGGTTCCGCTTGCAGGAGGGCCTCGATGGCAGCGGCATCCGCGCGCTCTGCCTCAAGTTGAGCCTCCGCCGCCCGGTTCACATCCATGACATCCGGTTCCGCCTACAGGAGAGCCTCGATGGCAGCGGCATGCACGCGCTCCGTGTCGAGTTGAGCCTATGCCTCCCGGTCCTCCTTTAGTATCGCCATGTTGAACCGCTGGTCTGCCTGCACCATGGGGGACTCGGACGCCGGCACAAAGTCGACGTCCATCGTCTCATACCCATCGGGGTCCTTCTGCGCCGCGACCTCCGCCATGAACATTGGATCGGCTTCCTCCTCCTCATAGCTTAGCTGGAGAGAACTTGGGGATTGGCCCGCCACAAAGCGAGCTTGGGAACGAAGGTCTGTGGCGCCAACCGCCGCCGCGATTTCTGCGCGGCGCTCCAGCGTCAGCATCTTGTAGTAAGTGATCTTGCGGCTCACCATGGCTTTCCGGCGAACTAGGGGGCGCTTGATGCGGGCTAGGGGATCGAAAGGTGGGGGAATGGGCTGGAGATTTGGTGTGGTTTTAGGGCAGTGACTGGCGTAGGCCGAGCAGCGAAGGTTCTGGTGTGAATAGTGGTTCTGGTGACGACTGGTCAATCGGTTTTGACTGTACATCACTCTTGTCGCGTTCACGTTGCAGCCCAGCACGCTGGACCCTCCACGTTGCTCACCGAATGGAACACACTTCGTCTTGCATTTTTGCTCGCTTGTGGGACCGCAGTTGAGAGCAAACCGACGTCCCTCCCCCTCCCCCGCCCGCGTCATTTATTATACCACCACTCCCTCCGTTTTATGCGGAGTAAATAAAAACAAAGGGAGTATACTATGGATAAGGATCCCCTGACGTGGCCGAACCCATTGAGTAACTGACATGCAGGGCCTAGCAAGCATGGGGTCCGCCAGTAAGTGACCGAAAGGGAGGGTAAGGCAGGGATACCTACGTCAGAGGATCCACTTCCACTATACTACTTTGACCAAATGTTAGAGTAATAATATATGACATGCAACTTACACAAAGCATACAGGGTCTAATGCGTTTTTCGAGGCTAACTTTGACCAAATGTTAGAGTAATAATATATGACATGCAACTTACACAAAGCATACGGTCAAATTCCTATGTGAAAGGAGTTTCCAATGATATAATTTTCACATTATACATCTCATGTACTATTAATCTTGTTAATAGTCAAATTGGAAACCATCTCGAGTACAAATCTAGGAGTACGTACGAATCTAACAATATTGATTGGGCGTTGTTGAATGTTGATACCTTTTTGATCAAAGTAGAGATACTTTGACTACACATAAAACTTATATGTAAACTAGAAAGGATAGGAGGGAGTATATTGTACGTTCAAAAACGAAATGAACATTGAATACCCTTTATATATGATTTGCGGATGCTATGATCACCGGTTCAAAATTTTGAATCCGCCCTAGGTATCACGTGCCCCCACTCGTTCCCTCTCGATTTCATCTCGGGGTCCGGAGATCTATTGAAAGAGGACTCGGGTGCGTACATGCGAATAATACTCGGCGGAATGTTCAAATGAGGCATGCGGGAGGATGGACTCGACTGGAGGGCGACATGATCGATGGAGAAGAGGGTTGGAGAGGAATGAGAAATAAGCAAATGCCACATGATTATACTTGAACGGCTCAAATAAACAATACGTTGTCTCACTTGCCCTACATTGTGAAAGGCCTAATGCGCAACGCGGAGCACTGATGCTCGAATATGGCCAGGAAAACAAGGAAACCGACATGTGGGGCACACCCGTAGGGACGACGTAGCGCGGACTAGTCCAATGGAGGAGCTGGCCCACGACCTCCTCGCCGCCGACAACCGTTCATGTGGGTCGTTGGGGCCAACAACGGGGCGTAGCTCCAGCACCGCCTCTGGACACGGCGCCCCCGGTGAGCGACACGCTCATATCGTCGCTAGATATGATTGGTTTCAGTGTGCCGAGGGTGGCGTTAGTGCTGTGGCACGACCAACGGTATGTTTGGTTTGTGCCCAAGGTTGCCCCATCAAAGCATTGGGTAGCTAAAATTTTGGTTGAGGTATTGGTTGCCCATGATTTGGTCGACATTGGCAAGAAAAAGGAACTAGAGTTGGCTAGAGTTCATTGGCATGCCAAAGAAATAGCAACCATCCAAACAAAGACCAATCTTTGGGTCATGACCAAAATTTTGGTTGAGGTATTGGTTGCCCATGATTTGGCCGACATTGGCAAGAAAAATGAACTAGAGTTGGCTAGAGTTCATTGGCATGCCAAAAAATGGCAACCATCCAAACAAAGACCAATCTTTGGGTCATGACCAAAATTTTGGTAAGGTGCACTTTGGCCACAATCCAAACACACCCCAACACCCGGCTCGTCGAGGATGCACGGGGCGCCGCGACGCGTCCGCGGAGTGGTGTAGCGCGGTGAACTGCATCCTCTGGACCTGAGACCATGTCGGGTCATCTTGCTTTTTCAATGACATGCAGGGATCACATGTGAGCAAAGGGCATCTCCAACGTTGCCACGACCGCAACTGACTACCCTGGCACACCAAAACCCTCGTCCCTCGCGCCGTCGCGCGGTGCGTTCCCAGTCAGCGCCAGCTGCCCGCATTCATGCCGTCCGTTCGTATGTCGTCGTTAAGAGGCTCGGTGCCCGAGGAACCAACTCCGGTGACTTAATGACGCACCCGGACGCTTGGCCTCACCGGAATGCGCTACTTAAAGCGGCAACGCCCAGCTAACCTCCACACCATAGCGCATCGTCCTCCTACCTGGCACCACATCTGCCATGCCCGCAAGTGCGAACACTCTGAGGGAGAGCTTGTCTTCGGGGATGAAGCTCGAGGTCGCCGCCCTCGCTCAAGTCGCCTCTCACGACGCAATAACGGCGTAGCCGGACGCAGACGCGACCGCACAAGCGGTGGCCACGCTGGCGGCCGACGACGGGAGCACCGTCAGCCACGCGTCCTACTTGCCGCCGTCCAACGTCCGGCACCGCCGAGTTCGACGACTCCTTCGAGGATGAGTAGGGCATGGGAGGTGGCAGGGCATGGTGTGCCAACTGGCCGGTCTGTATCCCGTGTTCTACTCTTCCTCGCCGGAGACCGCACCTTCACTTCACGAGTCTTGAACCCCGCCCCCGTGCATAGAGATCACAGATGGAGGACGTCGGTCATCACCGTAGAATAGGTTAAGGGTCAGGTTTCTTTTATTTTTTGTCCTATAGAAGTTCGAAATGTAATGAAAATCTGTCGTGTTTGCATTAATCTCGGCCGGTGTATATGAACTTTCACAATAATATACATATTGTAGGAGTACTAGCAAGATGCCCGTGCGTTGCACGAAATATCAAGATATTGTGGGAGAAAAGGGTGAACGAGGGAAAGCCTTATCTACAAATGTGGAGAGGAGTGCGGGTAAATTGTCATAGTTTCCTTCCTATCCGTTAGATATAGATCGGACGGCCTATATTGCAGGATGACAGGCACACCATCATCACCAACTCTGCTTTTTATTGTACTGAGACAAATCTAACATGCGAAGTAGGATAAACACATAGGGTCTATACATACACAAATTATCTTAGGCACTCCAATAGTATGTCCACCACACATTCACGCATTTCACATCTTTCTACATCTACGAGAACCTACGAAAGGGTTAACGTAAATTGCCTCTCTCTCCTCCCCTGATTTTCATGGTGGTGGGCCCCTCCCTCCCCCCAATCTACAATCAACAGCTCATACGTTTCACATTACGTTAATTACGTAACTGGGATTACGTAGGTGTAGCATTACTCGTCCTAAAAAACCCAACTAAGTCAACCTCCCAGCATATCGCGCGGGAAAAGACCCGGCCGCGCCATTTTAGTCGGGATTACCGGATTACTAGTAGTAGTATCGATGGATCGCGCGAAGCAACAAATTTTTTTTGCGGGGGCGAAGCACCTTGTTTAAAAGGAAAAAAGGTGGTACACTCACAACACTCCTGTCGCGGTCGCATTGCACCCCACACACGTTCGGTCCTGCACACGGCTCACGCAAACGGAACGCGCTTCGGCTTGCCTCTTCACTGACACGTGGGACTGCACTTGGAGAAACCGACCATGCGCCAAAATCCCCCCACCCACCGCGTGAAAATCCTCCCCCCAAACCCAAAAATTCCCCCCAAATCCGATTCAACCGCCCTTCAGCCAACTAGCCAATAATATTCCCCAAACCCCCTCCCCCATGTCCCCCTCCACTCCATTCGCTCCGCCAAAGCCGCCCTCCCCGCCGCGCCGATACGTCGGTGCCACGGTTCGGTGATCCTCTCGCTCCCACAATACGCTCTTGTAGACTGCCGTCCTCTAGCCGCGCCACCACCTATGGCTACGTTCTTGTGGAGGCGCACGGCGGTCAGTGCCGCCACCGCTGGCGACATTCGTGTTCAGACGCATGGCGGTCAACTTCTCCCACGGTACGCGCATTCTAGACTGAGGCCCCGTTCATGTCGGTGTAGCGCTGAATGTTAGCTGATAGACGCTGTTAATCTCACTGTTTGCCGAAGTAGTTTACTGTCAATATGCTCTACTTAAGAAGCTTCCTTGTCCTGTTCCGCACTCAATCTGCTTAGCTGAGATGGCATGCCAAGGTCGATTAGTTGCTAAAATATCCTGCCATATATTTATTGTGACGATTGCCAAAGTCTAGTAGCCAATCTGTTAGGTGAAATAGCTCTACACCGTTTTATACTCGATCTTTGTTGCTGCGATGGCCTTCGATAGTTCGATGGCTGTGTGGTCGGCCTCATTGACTGCTGAAACAGCCTGCCATAATTCGGCACTCAAATCTATTTGCTGAATTAGCTTTACATATATTTCGTTACCTAGATCTGCTCGTCCAAATATCTTGCCATGGCTTTAGACATCGACCTAGGTATTTTTTTTCCTGGAAATCATAAAAAAGCATATATGGTTTTCCTGTAATATCTAGTAGAAGAACTAATTTGTATGTCTAATAGATGGACAGGACTTGGATAACTTCTGCTCGAAGATTCTCCGCTACATATGTCGAGGGGGTTGAAAACTTCATGAACTTTATCAGAGCTGAGTATGGTGGTTCGAAATCAGATGTGCTCTGCCCGTGTAGCAGTTGTATGAATTCAGTTACAAGACCCTAGTCAACTGTGCAAAATCATCTACACTTGTATGGGATGTCAGTCACATATACTAGGTGGGTTCATCATGGTGAAGCTGTGAACGTCAATGTTATTGACTACGTGGAAGTAGCAGATCACCATCTTGATCTGCCTGATGCTCAGGTGGAAGAGGAGGAGGAGGTGGTGGTGGCGGAGCCAGTGAGTTTGACCAACATTGAACAATGCTACGAAATGATCGTGCATTCCGTGAACTTTCACCTGTAGAAGAAAAACGGTGGGCCCGCATGTTGGAACAATGCAATGTTGGTGTCACCCCAGGAAATAAGCTGTCAGTATTCTCAGCTATGGTCACCTTTCTTTAGGTGAAGACATCTGAGCGGATGACCAACAAATCATTCGATGCGATGTTGGTTGCTTTCCACAAATCTTTCCCAGATGTGTCTGAGCTGCCACACACCTACTGTAAAATGAAGAATTTTCTTCGTGCAGTTGGAATTGGATATGATATGATCCATGTTTGTAAGAATAATTGTGTTCTGTTCCAGAAGGATTATGCCAACTTAAGTGAATGCCAAAAATGCAAATCATCAAGATGGAAAGATGTCGATGATGTGAAGAGGATTCCTCATAATGTTCTGAGACATTTTCCAATTACACCAAGATTGCAGATGTTGTTTCATGATGCTGAAACAAGAGAGGATGTACTGTGGCATTCTAGGAACCAGGATTACAGAGATCAGAATGTAATGAGCCATCCATCTCATGGTAGTGAGTGGAAAAGCTTCAATGATAAACACAAAGAGTTTGCTGCTGACCCGAGAAACATTAGACTTGTCTTAGCTTCAGATGGATTTAACCCATTTGGCCACCAGAGCGCCACATATAGCATGTGGCCAGTGCTTGTTATCCCTTACAACATGCCTCCAAATGTCTGGACCAAATAATCAAACTACATGATGGCCTTGCTCATCCCAGGTCCAAAAAGTCCTGGAAAGGATTTTGATTTGTTCATGGAGCCTCTTGTGGAGGAACTTCAACAGCTATGGAAGGGTGTTCTCACTCGAGACCTATATAGCAGCCCACCAGATGATTTCTTTCTGTATGCTATTATAATTTGGTGCATCCATGATTATCCGGCTTTGGGCACTATGTCAGGGTGAACGACACATGGTTACAATGCGTGTGTTCATTGTGATAGGAATCCACTGTCATACGCAATACTTAGCAAGATCTGTTACATTGGACACCGTCGTTTCCTTGCCAAGGACAAGCCGCATCCTAGAAAATACCGAAGACATGTGTTCAATGCAAAGCATGAAAACTGTGATGCGCCAAAGAGGATCACCGCCGATGAGTTGCAAGTGGAATTAGAGAAGGTCAGGCATATTACACCAGGAAACCATCCTATTAATGGTAGCGGGAAAAGGAAGCGTGGCATGGTAGAAGAGATATTATTGTTTACCCGCAGGTCCACTTTGTGGTACTTGGAGTATTGGAAAGATTTGGATCTGCGGCATAATCTTGATGTGATGCACATCGAGAAAAATATATGTGACAACATTATCGGCACACTTCTTAATATTGAAGGCAAGATGAAAGATACCTTAAAATCTAGGATTGATTTGACACAACTGGGTATCAGAAAGGATTTGCAGGTGCAAGATGAAGGTAAACCACGGGATATGGCACCAGCTGTGTACGTCTTGGACAAGGTAAAAAGAAAAGAATTCTGCAAGGTCCTGTCACGTGTGAGATTCCCACATGGATTTGCTTCCAACCCTGAAAGGCGAGTCAGTGCAGATGGAAACAAGGTACAAGGGTTGAAAACTCATGACAGCCACGTCCTACTTCAAAGGGTTTTACCTGTTATCCTTAGAGGATTGGGCCCCCCTGACTTATACAAAGTAGTTGTAGAGTTGGACAATTCTTCAAGGAACTATGCAGTAGGAATATTAGGATAGATGCTTTGTAGCGTCTTAGAGACAAGATACCAACTATCCTATGCGACCTTGAGAAGATATATCCTCCAACCTTCTTTGATGTGATGGTGCATTTGGCTGTTCATCTACCTGATGAGGCACTACTTAGAGGTCCAACATAGTATGGCTAGATGTACCCTATTGAAAGGTGGCTAGGCACTTTCAAGGGCTATGTTAGGAACAGAGCTAGACTCGAGGGTTCCATCGCAGAGGCCTACATTGCTACAGAAGCGTTGACATTCTGCTCAAAATACATTGAAACAGCTGATCATCTTAGCAAAGAGGTGGGTGAAGACAATCCCGGGCTCAATGTTCTCGATTATTCTATTCGAGTTATAGGGAAGAGTCGACAAGAGGACAAACCTAAATATTTGGACAAAATGGTTTGGTATGTGTTGAATAACTGTCCTGAGATACTACCTTATATCAAGTAAGTGCAGTACTGCAGCTTATACATCGTAATCTACTAAACTTGCAGCACATTCTTATATATTTAGATGTTTGACGCGATCACTATGTTGTGCAGCATCTACAAAGAGGAGTTACTGCCGCAAAATCCAAGAAACATTGACAAACTGGTTATGGCTGGATTTGCGAAATGGTTCAAGAACCATGTAAGCTTTTGAAGTGCACTGCCAGTTTTTTTAATATATTGAGTACATAAGATGATCAGTTGTCTATTTTCTAACCATAGGTTAAGAAGATGCGGGAGGATGGGCAAACAGTTGATGATGCCCTTTACTCACTAGCAATGGGTCCTGATACTCGGATAAGACATTATGAATCTTGCGTTGTTGGAGATGTGCGCTACAATACCCTTGCACGAGATGAAGGCAGGAAGACACAAAACAGTGCCATCATGAGCACGGATACGTATGACAAAGAGACAACTGAAATGTATGCTAACATAACAGACATTGTTCAGTTGCAGTGTATCTCCAGTTTCGAGGATCATCGGTGTGTGGTTCTGTTGTGCCCTCGTTGGTATAACCTGTTTTCCAGGATCGCAAAACCCAGAGCTGATGATTATTTCAAATCCATGAATGTCAAGGCAGCGTACCAGACCAACGAGCCTTTTATTTTGGCAAATCAAGAAACACAGATATTTTTCTTGGAAGACACATTTGCATGTAGCGATGACTGGAGAGTATTGCAAAGGTTTGAGCAGAGGAATTCGTTTAATGAAGTTGCACAACAAGACGATGCTTACACTACTCCTGATGTACAAGATAACACAGATGTTCCTAATATCTTTGAGAACCATCACGTCAATGACGCCGGCGAAAAGATTGCCTGTCGTGTTGTGGACATACAAGAGTTGATCAAGAAGAAGCCAACGTTCGAGGACGTTGAGGACGAAGATTCAGGCTGATACACATGGCGAAGATGTTGACGCTGCTGCTACGGAGGATGATTACATTGCTTTTGTCGTATTTGCCTGTCAGAAGACATGTTTTATGTACTATGTGAAATTGTGTTTGCTATGACAACTGAAACCTGATGAACATGTTGTTTAGTATTTTGCTGTGAGAACATCACTTGTTATGTATGCTGATTTGTGTTTGGTGATTGTATGACAACTAAAACATGATGACATTGTTGTTTAGTTGTACTCATATTTGGCTGTGAAACTTGAATTTGATGACATAGTTTGCTGTTGGACTGCAATTTGCTCGACGTCTTCGAATGAGAACAAAGCTGACCCGACAGGGCCTCTGCTATTTATTTATTTATATGAGAAAAAGGGGATACCCCCTGATTTCCGTTAATAGAAATCATTAGATGTTCACAACACTACGCCCAGCCTGCTACACAGGTTTCATTCATTACTAGTTTCAGCAAAGTGCTCATGTCGTATCCACTGAATACATCACGAGTGCTACATACACTGCAAATAAAGAGATAATCATCCTACAGAGCACATCGATTTTGCCCATTATCTTCACAAGCTCTTTCATCTCCTCATTGCTGTCAAGGCCGTTCAGCAGCTGTTGCTTGGCCATGATCAGAGGAACTGCATCTTTAACCTTCTGCTCTGCATCTTCCTCTTCTGTCATTCCTTCAGTTACTTGTCCAACACCCCAACCTGCTGGTATTGGGATTCCTCGGCTAACCAAATAATCAGCATAGTTGCATTCCCCCACATCAACAACTTCCCAGAAATACCGATCACACGAATCTTCCCTTTTCTGCACGAATCAAATTGGAAGATCATCAACCAAACTATTAAAAAATCAGCAACTGAAAGCAGTAGAACAACACTTAAACATATTATTACCCCATGATTCGGGCATTTGTAGAAGACTTGGCCAGGGTTGCGAATTGTGGTTGACACGCGACAGATGTGTAACACCCCGTATGTAACTTGCCATAATTGTATTCCAACTCTTGCCATTTCCGGCACTAAGTTATGATATTTCCTCATTGTCGGGTTTTTGTCTTCGTGTTGCTTTTGTATTTGTCATGCACCTCATATCATGTCATCATGTGCATTGCATTTACATATGTGTTCGTCTCATGTATCCGAGCATTTTCCCCGTTGTCCGTTTTGCATTCCGGCGGTCCTATGTCCTCCGGTGTCCCTTTCTACCTCTTTTCATGTGCGGGTATTAAATGTTCTTGAGTTGGACCGAGACTTGTCATGCGGCCTTGGTTTACTACCGGTAGACTACCTGTCAAGTTTCGTGCCATTTGGACTTCGTTTGATACTCCAACGGTTAACCGAGGGACCGAAAAGGCCTCGTGTGTGTTGCAGCCCAACACCCCTCCAAAATGGCCCAAAACCCACCTAAACCTCCTCCATCATCTAGGCCATTCGATCACGATTGCGTGGCCGCAAACCGTGCTCAATTTGGAGCCTCCTAGCTCCCTCTACCTCTATATATAGGTTCCTCCACGAAAATTCCGCGTCCAAACCACCCTAACCCTAAAAATTCGCTCGCGCCGCCGCCGGACATGTCCGCCTCCGCGCGGGACACTGCCCCGAGCCAGCGAGCGACCGACACGTGGCACCGCCGGCCTCCTCCGCCACCAGGCCCGCGCGGCCCAGCGCCGGCCCTCGGAACCCATCGGGCGCGCGCCGCCCGCCTCGTTCGACCCCGCCGCCCGCAACTCCCGGCCAGAGCGCGCCGCCGCCTCCATCGGTCTCCGGCGCCGCCGCCTCGCGCCCTCACCGGAGACACCGCCCCCGCTGATCCGATCGCCGAGCTCCTCTGCCGGAGCCACCGAGCACCGCCCCTCGCCGTCCAAGCATGCCACCGCCCCGGCGAGCTCCTCCTCTTCGACCGGCGTGTTCCGGCGACTCCCTCCGGCGAGCTCCCTCCAAGTCGAGCAAGTCCCGCTCCGTCTAGCTACAGTACTCCGGCGACCTCAGCTACAGTGCCCCGGATCTGGATCTGGACGATTTGGTTGACTTTTTCCCTCCTAACCCTGATTATTTTGCATACTTCGTCAGCTCATAACTCTGCAACCGTTGCTCCGATTCATGCGTGTAGCATATCAAAATGTTCGCCTCGACGAGTACTTCATTTCATCTCATTGCATCATGTTCTTTGAGCTCATCTTGATGCCCTAAATGCTGTTGGAAGAGGGCTATCTGATGTTAGTTTCAGATTCATATCAGCAAATGCACTTTTGTCATTTTTGCCATGATTAATGTGTGCCTCCTATGGACTTGAGCTCTACATGTGATTTGAAGTATGCCATGCCATCTTTACAGGGGTGTATGCCATGTATTTTTGTGATCTCTGTGGTGACTAGCACAAGCATGCAAAGTAGCTTACTTAATGTTGCTGATTTCAGGGACTTAGAAATATTCTAAGTCATTGCTCTGTTTATATTTTTATGCCATGTGTTCATGTTGATAAAGAGAGATCCATGCCTCTTTTGAGCATGATCAGTAAGGATGTTTTGTAGATACTAGCACAAATGCCCGTGCGTTGCAACAGTAGAAAACACTGGTTCTTACGACTCAAAATTGGCCAGGTCAACACTGTCTAGTTGCGTGCTAGTGCTCCAAATCTTCTACTGAAAACTTCCATTTTCATTGGCGTTGATGCTCACACAACCACAGTTGGTTGATTCATCGCTAGGGATGCTTTGTTATGGGCAAACTGTTACACATGTACTTGTTTTAACTACAAAATTGAAGTAAAAGAAGCATAATCCATAATAGCACTTTCTCTAGAAAAAACTAATTATGCATAAGAGCACAAGCTTTCTGCCCAATAACGCAATCTAAAACACTTGGATTAATATCATAACAATTGGAATTTGCAAGAACTTCGAAAACAAAAGAGAATGAAATCATGGCAGCAGAAGTCACACAGACCAGTGCTATCCTAGGCTGCTGGCACATTGTGCCTTCCAAATTGGATCATAATTATAGCGATATACCATCAGACCGTGAATGGAAGGGGGATCGATGTGCTTACTTTTTTTCATGTAGCTTCAAAAGAAGCTATTGTCTGTAGGAAATTGTTATTTATGCTCACTCCAATTATACTTGCAATTCCACCAGCCAAAATCTATGCCTTCTTTCATAGCAATGAACTCTAGAACCTTGACCATCTAAGAGAAGTAATTTTTCATCAAAGTAATAAACAAACCAAATTTGAATGTACCTCATGAAATGAATATTGCTAAAGTGTGGCGACCTAGCATAGATGTTTCACAGGCTCAAGGCATGAAGAATGAGAGAATTCAGATGCCTGCTACGTATACTATGTAGTAATGTCTTGCATCAGAAACCTATCTACTTTTCAGTAGGAAAATTTAGCTACTTTCTAGACTTATGTGCCTGACTTGATAACTTATGAACACGCTCAGCCATTAATCTATTTCGTAGACTTCAATACAATACCCATACAAAATTCGTAGAAATTTTGTTCAAAAAATGTTCAGCTAAGTTGGCAATGCAATAATACCCACATCTTATTCTTCGATCAAAAGGAGGTAAGTGTAGATAAAAAAATATGTTATGAGCACCATAAAGAAAAAAAATTATCAAATGACAAGGGAAAGCGTAGTTTTGCACAAACTACCATTCATGCACCTGAAAGATCGACACAAAGTAGAGCCAATAAAGTATTGAGTCAATAATATCACTATCATCTCCAGGTTCTTCTTCTATCTCCATCCTTCGCACCTCCTCCCCGAGCAAACCCACTGCCCCATCCAAATCAATATCATGTCTTCATCGACCTCACAACCAAAGTACCAATTGTCAAAAATCAAAACACCACTCTAGTTGATTGTTATAAATCTTGTTTTCCTTTTCAATTGAGCTCTACAATGATGAAATTTCTAAATCCACGTGGTTTCCTTTTTCTTCCTTTCGACTGTTTCCTTGAAATTGAGTTAGTGAACCGGACATGTCCTTCAGACCATGGCCTGCACAAATCCCAAAAGGAAGCTCTAAATATGTTGGCAACCTGTTTATCATTCAGCTTCTTAGAGTATATTTGCCCTTCAACAATCTTGCACGCCTACAATCAGTTTGTAGAAAATACTGAACATACGATATCTAATTTAAATATGAGGAAGCATGCAGTATGTATACAGTACCACCATAGGCAAATATACAAGCCGGGAATCATTTTTAGACTACATGCAGGGCCAAGTAGTATGCTGCAGATTGTAGTTGTATCTTTGCATGAAGTACTGAACAACTAACATTCTTGTTCCTCTCTCATCAACAGGAAATCTAACAACAAACAAAATAACAGGACAAAATTGAAAATTGAAATTGGGAAGAGATAATAATCATGAATTGATGCTAAAACGGACACTGGTATAACATTCATAACTAAAATTGTTAAGAGGTATCAACTTAACAGAGATAGATCTTTGCAATGTTGCGATAATCAATGCATGGGACTCAGGCAGATAGGTTGTACACAAATCATTATTCGAAGTTTCGAACCAATTCCTTACACACCAGCGTCAATGAAGAAGAACAAGCCAAAAATCTGTACGCACATCTTTCTAATATTCCAGCAGCACTGATTAATCACTCCAGAACATAGTGATAATCTAAACAAACCAAAGAACACCCAAATCAAAGCATGAGATGCCAGGAAGAGAGACAAAATGACACACATCGAAGAAGATCACCACATCATTCTTGCGTCCCTCGCCCGTGCGGCCGCGGTGGCCATCAACTGCTCCGGATCGGCAGCCTCTAGCGGTCGCCCTTGGAAGGACGTCTCCCTCCTCCTAGAGCGCCACAGTAGGCTCTTCTTGCCGCTCATCGTACTCGCCTCCACCCTCGCCGTGGCGCTCCTCCTCCCCAACTTCCTCGCCGTGCAGCCCCTCACCGCAGCCGCGCTCCTGGACACCAGCACCATTAGCCGCCTCGACCTAGCCAGTAAGGTACAGAAGAGAAGGTAGATGATTCTAGGGATGGCTGGAGGTGGAGGACATTGGGAGATGGAGTGCGGCGGAGCGATGTGATCGAGGGGTGGGGCGGCGCACGACGGCTGGGGTGGTCCGGCGGCGCACGGTGAGGCAGGGCGTGGAGGTAGAGATAGGATTAGGAGGGTTCGTGCGGGTGTTTTTTATTTATGTCGCCCGTACCTGTTTCAAAAGGAAACATTTTTTAGCTCATAAAAGGAAACATTTCAGATAGACTAAAATAGGCACTGCAGATTAAATAAAAAACATAAAGACTTTCTCGTAAAAAGTCCACGACGGTGAACCCGGAGACTCAATCTGTGCTTTATTATTAGGGAGAGATTGTGGTGCTCTATCCATCCATGTCTTTGTTTGCATTTATGGAGCACCCTAGCTTGAGTCAATCAAGCTCTACTTTTGCTATAAAATGTTCGTGGCAGAATGTTTACATGTTAAGCATTTTTGCCGAGCTTGTTATAGTTGATCTGTGCATGCTATGATGTTGTTCTTGCCATGTCTAGCTTCTATGCCATGTCTACTTGTTGGGTGTATGCTTAGTTTGTCATGCAATGCCTTGTGGTGAGTGCATCGAGCTCGTAAACATGCCTACTTGATATCTGTTTTGCCATGTTCCAGTTTTCTACTAAGTCTGAATCTGTTAACGATAATGGCTATGTTCACATGGTTGCCATTGTATTTTCTGATCCCTTTTGGCTTATGGTCAGTAAGGGACTTTTGTTGTATGCTTTGAGTAGCTTCATGCCATACCTTGCTTTGCCATGATATGTTCGTGTAGCATGTTGTTACCTTGTTCTAAAGATTGCTTCCCAATGTTAAATTCCTGACATGTTGTCTTTTGCACTTTTGCCATGATATGTTCCTGTAACCTGTTATCTTTTGCACTTTTTCCATGCTTGTTTGAACCTGCTATTGAGTGAATTAGCCGTAGCTCAGTGTTCATCTTTTGTCAAGCATCTTGAGTGGATCCCTGCCTTGTATTTTGTTGCTATGTTAGAGTGCTGTAGCATGTTGTTCTTGATGCATTTAGATGGCCTCGTGCTGTTAATCGCAGACCGATGCTATATTTGTTTTGCTTGCCATTTCCAAACTATGCATCCGATTCCGGTGATCTTTATATCGTTTTCGACCGAAATCAACTCCCCTTTCCAGTGGCACTCTTGGATTTCCAAGTTGAGGCCAGGTTCAATCATTCCTTTCCGAATCAAGCATATGCATCGCATATCGCATCCCACATATCATGCCTTGTTTTGCATCATGTTGTTTATGCATTGCACGTGGTTGATTGTGTCTCCCTTTGCTTGTTGTTCTTGCTTGGGTAGAGCCGGGAGACGAGTACGTGAACGAGGAGCCCATTGAGTACGCTTACGAGGATCAAGTCAACTCGGAAAACTTTGCAGGCAAGATGACCATACCCTCGAAATCACTTCTATCTTTGCTTGCTAGATGCTTGCTCTTTTGCTATGCATATGCGACAATACCTACCACTTTCTTATCATGCCTCCCATATTGCCATGTCAACCCTCTAACCCACCTTGTCCTAGCAAACCGTTGTTTGACTATGTTACCGCTTTGCTCAGCCCCTCTTATAGCGTTGCTAGTTGCAGGTGAAGATTGGAGTTTGTTCCTTGTTGGAACATGTTTATTGTTGGGATATCATTATTATATCTTGTCTACTTTAATGCACCTATATACTTGGTAAAGGGTGGAAGGCTCGGCCTTATGCCTGTTGTTTTGTTCCACTCTTGTCGCCCTAGTTTCTGTCATACCGGTGTTATGTTCCTTGATTTTGCGTTCCTTACACGGTTGGGTTGTAATGGGAACCCCTTGACAGTTCGCCTTGAATAAAACTCTTCCAGCAAGGCCCAACCTTGGTTTTACCATTCGCCAACTAGCCTCTTTTTCCCTTGGGTTCCGCAGACTCAAGGGTCATCTTTATTTAAACCCCCGGGCCAGTGCTCCTCTGAGTGTTGGTCCAAAACAGAGCCACTTGCAGCGCCACCTTGGGGAAACCTGAGGGTTGGTTTTAGTTGTACGTAGTGTTCATACGGTGTGCCCTGAGAACGAGATATGTGCAGCTCCTATCGGGATTTGTCGGCACAGCGGGTGGTCTTGCTGGACTTGTTTTACCATTGTCGAGTTGTCTTGTCACCGGGATTCCGAGTCTGATCGGATTGTCTTGGGAGAAGGAATATCCTTCGTTGGCCGTGAGAGCTTGTGATGGGCTAAGTTGGGACACCCCTGCAGGGTTATGAACTTTCGAAAGCCGTGCCCACGGTTATGGGCAGATGGGAATTTGTTAATGTCTGGTTGTAGAAAACCTTAAACTTAACTTAATTAAAATGAATCAACAGAGTGTGTGGCCGTGATGGTCTCTTTTCGGCGGAGTCTGGGAAGAGAACATGGTCTCGAGTTATGCTTGAACGTAGGTTGTTCTAGGATCACTTCTTGATCATAGTTCATCGACCGTGCCTTTGCCTCCTCTTCTCGCTCTCATTTGCGTATGTTAGCCACCAAATATGCTAGTCGCTTGCTGCAGATCCACCTCATACTTTTCCCCTTCCTATAAGCTCAAATAGTCTTGACCGCGAGGGTGTGAGATTGCTGAGTTCCCGTGACTCACAGATTCCTTCCAAAACCAGATGCAAGGACCGATGATGCCATTCCAGATGATGTGACCGAGCTCAAGTGGGAGTTCGATGAAGACTCACGTCGTTACTACGTTTCCTTTCTAGATGACCAGTAGTGGTGCCCGGTTGGGGCGATCGGGGACTT
This sequence comes from Triticum dicoccoides, assembly GCF_002162155.2. Classification (NCBI taxonomy): domain Eukaryota; kingdom Viridiplantae; phylum Streptophyta; class Magnoliopsida; order Poales; family Poaceae; genus Triticum; species Triticum dicoccoides. Next base: position 531,814,069 of record NC_041382.1, on the reverse strand, counting down.
TGTCGCATTTGGGGTTTATCTTTATTTTGGTTCTGTAGTCGGACCTTGAGTGTATCTGGATGAATGTAATTATATTTATGCTATTGTGTGACGTGGCGAGTGTAAGCCAACTATTGTACCTCTTTTCCTTATTCATTACATGGGTTGTTGTGAAGATTACATCACTTGCGACATTTCTTTCAATGCGGTTATGCCTCTAAGTCGTGCTTCGACACGTGGGAGATATAGCCGCATCGAGGGTGTTACAAGTTGGTAATCAGAGCCTTCCCCGACTTTAGGAGCCCCCTGCTTGATCGAATTATTTGCGTTGTTGAGTCTAGAAAAATGTTTTGAGTCATTTAGGATTATATATATCAAAGAGTAGGATTCTTTTTACTCCTCAGTCCCTTCGTCGCTCTGGTGAGGCATCCTGACGTAGAGTTTTGACTCTTCTCTTCTTAAATTTCACTAAATTTTTTTTAGGATCACGCGGGTATCTTGGAATCATTCCGATGGTTTTGTGATGAGAACATTGTTCTTGGTGCCTCCTGACATTTAGGGGTTGTGGCAGTGTCCCGGGGAGTTGAGATCCGAGGTGTTGTCGACACAATTTTATCGTTGCAATTCTGGAATACCTGAGTTTCGCCGACATCGAAAATCTCCTTTATGCAGTTGTTGGTGAGATAACCTCGACACCACCCAGTACTTGGGCAGGAGTTCAGGAGTATTGCCGTAACTCGTATAACGGATGCTTTTCGTGGGTTGAGGTAAATGATTTCCGAAGGTTTCTTGGTTATGTGTTGAAGGATGGATACAGCTGGATGTAGGATTTGCTAGCTTGGGTGAGATATTATGCTTCCCCTGTATCCCCAACAACTGATTGCATAACCGGAAAGGTTCGGGAGTTTCATAGGTGGGAATTCATGTTGCTCTAGTATTTCTTCCACGGATATTTGGTTTGTGATTAGGTAATCCTCACCAAGTATTTGTTCTTGTCTGTACCTTGTTGTTTTATTCTTCTACCTCTATCTAAGTGGCTTCTCAATTTATGGAAGTGTGACCATTTCAATTAGAATGCATTCCTTCATTTTGTTCGGATGTTAAGACTATATGTTGCAATTCCGATCCATTTGATTCAGCTTGAATATATGTCTGTCAAGATGCTAACGGATGTCACCCTCTTCAAGATGGCTCCTCCAATGCGTACGACTCCGAATCCTGATACGCCACCACCACCTCCACCTCCGAAGGCATGGCAAGCTGTGATGGCCGCTACTAATGCAAACACGCAGCTGATCATGCAAATTTTGCAAGAGCGCAACCAAGGCCATGGCAACAATCCGAATCAGTTTGCTACACTCAACCAGTTCCTCGCTAACCAGCCAAAGACCTTTAGTAACTGTGTCGAGGCAAAAGACGCTGGTGATTGACTCGTGGATATCTGCAAGCATTTCGAGTGTAGTAATGTCAAGCCTGAGGACTTTGTCAAGTTTGCCTTGTTCCAACTCAAAGACCAAGCTGCAGAATGGTTTCAGCAATAGAAGGATTCCAGAGGAGGTCGTGTGATTACCTGGGATGAATTCCATCAAGACTTCGAAGCTCACCACATTCCTCAGAGTGTTGTTGAGAGCAAGCGTGAGGAATTCCGCAACCTGAAGCAAAGCAGCTTGTCTGTTTACCAGTATAACATCATGTTCCAGAAGCTCGCTCGTTTCGCCAAGCAAGACGTCCCTGACGAGAAGAGCATGATTTATCAGTTCAGAGGTGGCCTCAGAGAAGATCTTCAACTTGCTCTCATGCTTTTCGAGCCGCAGAAGTACGATGAGTTTTATGACATGGCACTGAAACAAGAGACTGCTCAACTCAAGTGCGATGCTTCCAAGAAGCGAGTCAGGGATGCAACTCCTTCTTCGTCAACTCAAGTGGCTACTAAGCAGCAAAAGTATTGGCTGCCTCCTCCTCCGTTTCATCAGCCTTATCAGCAGAAGAGTAAAGGTGGCAATGGATCTTCCCACCCACCCAACCCAGGCTTTTAGAACAAGGCTTTGTCTCAAGCTCCAAGATCAAGTGCTCCGTATCACCCTCCGCTATCGGAGGTCACGTGCAATAAGTGTCAGCAGAAGGGTCACTATGCCAACAAATGCTTCAATCAGAGGCGTCTTCCTCCTCCTCCTGTGAGGTCTGCCAGCACCGCAGTGGTCAAGCATAATCCCAAGCACACCAAGGTCAACATGATGAACGCAGCTCAGGCAGAGGACTCGTTAGATGTCATCATGGATAACCTTCCTATTAACGACATTCCTGCAAAAGTTCTTTTTGACACGGGTGCATCACTTTCTTTTATTTCAAGACCTTTTGTTGCCAAACATGATTTTGTGACCAAAAAGATTCCTTTTCTGTTGAAGATTGTGTCCCCGGGCAAGCAAATGACTTCTAGCAATTGCGTCACGGATGTTACTATCACATTGGGCGACTATAAGTTTCTGTCTTCTCCAGTGGTCGTTGGTAACTCGGATATTGATCTTATTCTTGGAATGGATTGGCTTTCTAAGCACAAGGATCACCTTGATTGTGCGACCAGGCAGATTCAATTGACACATTCGTCTGAGGATGTAATCGTTTTTGCCGCTCGGGATGATACCATTTGACTATTTTCTCTCAATGAGAAGGGTGAGCTGGATGCCATCTCTCATATTCCAGTCGTTTGTGAATATCAAGACGTCTTTCCAGAAGAGCTTCCAGGAATGCCTCCGCACCGGCCAGTTGAATTCGTCATCGATCTTGAGCTTGGCACGGAACCTGTTTGCAAACGTCCTTACAAGCTTGGACCTGAAGAGTTGAAGGAGCTGAAGAAGCAACTCGATATTCAAGAGCGTATGGGTTTCATCCGTCCAAGTTCTTCTCCATGGGGTTGTGGTGTTCTTTTCGTCAAGAAGAAGGATGGAACGGACCGACTTTGTGTCGACTACCGTCCATTGAACAAGAAGACCATAAAGAACAAGTACCCACTTCCCAACATCAACGAGCTTTTCGAACAACTCAAAGGTGCTTAAGTATTCTCCAAGCTTGATCTCCGTATGGGCTATCAACAGATTCACATTCGTGAAGAAGATATCCCCAAGACAGCATTCAGAACAAGCTATGGTTCATATGAATACACTATCATGTCTTTCGGCCTTGTCAATGCACCTCCAACATTCTCTCGCATGATGAACTTCATCTTCAACGCCTACACAAATGACTTCGTCTTGGTCTACCTCGATGACATTTTGGTCTTTTCCAAGAACAAGAAAGATCATGCCAAGCACTTGCGTTTGGTGCTGGATAAACTCAGAGAACATAAGTTCTATGCAAAGTTTTCAAAGTGCGAGTTTTGCCTCGATGAGGTTCTCTATCTTGGGCATATCATCTCTGCCAAGGGCATAGCGGTTAATCCTATGAAGGTGTCTGCAATTGTGAATTGCGAACTGCCTCAGAATGTGAAGCAACTCCACAGCTTCCTTGGGCTCGCAAGCTATTGTCAAAGGTTCGTTGAGAACTTCTCTAAGGTCGCAAAGCCTCTTTCCAACCTTCTGCAGAAGCATGTGAAGTACGTCTGGTCGCTTGAATGTGACATCGCTTTCAACACCCTCAAAGAGAAGTTAGTCACTGCTCCAGTTCTGACTCCTCCTGATGAATCCAAACCGTTCGAGGTCTTCTGTGATGCTTCCCTTCAAGGTCTTGGTGCAGTGTTGATGCAAGAGAAGAAAGTTGTGGCCTATAACTCTGGCCAGTTGAAGCCCAACGAAAAGAACTACCCCACTCACGACCTCGAGTTGGCGACAGTTGTCCATGCTCTTTTAACTTGGAGACATCTCTTATTGGGAAGAAAAGTGGACATCTTCATTGATCATAAGAGTCTCAAGTACATCTTCACTCAGCCAAACCTCAACCTCAGGCAGACTCGTTGGGTCGAAATGATTCAAGAGTATAATCCGAGTATCGAATATACTCCAGGCAAGGCCAATGTAATTGCTGACGCATTGAGCAGGAAGGCTTACTGCAACAGTTTGATTCTCAAGCCTTACCAACTAGAGCTTTGTGAAGCCTTCCGCAAACTCAATTTTCAAGTTATTCCTCAAGGATTTCTTGCCAACCTCCAAGTCTCTCCTACTTTGGAAGATCAGATTCGTGAAGCTCAACTTCTTGATGCTATGGTGAAGAAGGTGAAGATTGGGATTGCCAAGAGTCAACCCAAGTACAAGTGATATCGCCTTGATGACAAGGATACTCTATTCTTCGAGGATCGCATTGTTGTGCCTAAAGGTGACCTTCGTAAAGTCATTATGAACGAGGCTCATAATTCACTTCTCTCTATTCACCCTGGAAGTACAAAGATGTACCATGACCTCAAGCAGTCATATTGGTGGACTCGAATGAAGCGTGAGATTGCTCAGTTCGTGAATGAATGTGATGTCTGCAGAGGAGTGAAAGCAGAACACCAACGACCAGCTGGTCTCCTCCAACCTCTTGCCATTCCAGAATGGAAGTTTGACCACATTTAGATGGACTTCGTGACTGGATTTCCAAAGTCCAAGCGTGGCAATGATGCTATCTTCGTTGTCATCGACAAGCTCACTAAAGTGGCTCATTTTCTTCCTATCAAAGAATCTATCACAACAGCTCAGTTGTCAGAGCTATATACCTCCAGGATTGTCTCCTTGCACGGCATTCCACAGTTGATATCTTCAGATCGTGGCAGCATCTTCACCTCTAAGTTCTGGGATTCTTTTCAGAAGGCCATGGGCACCAATATATGCTTCAGCACAGCTTTTCATCCTCAAACCAGTGGCCAAGTCGAGCGAGTGAATCCGATTCTTGAAGATATGCTCAGGGCTTGTGTCATCTCTTTCGGTATGAAGTGGGAGGATTGTCTTCCATATGCCAAGTTCTCCTACAAAATGTCACATCCCTAGCTTCTGGTAATGCACTAGGCTAGACCTCTTGTGTGCATCATGTTTAAATTCAAATGAAAGTTGAATTGAGGAATTTTCAAAAGCCTCAGGAAACCTCTAAAAATAACCAACAATTAAATCTTCTCAAATGTGTCCAAGAAAATGTTCCTGCTATTCCATGGAAATATTGGTAAGAGGTAAAATTTAAACCAATATTTTTGGAGTCACAGAGATAATTATTTTGGCCATTTGAATTAATCCAATAACTATTTGCTTTGGATTTATATTTAATATATATATTAAATATGACTCCAATAATTCTGGAAGTTTGTGAGTGGCTTTGTATATATTTTAGCAAGCCACATAAAAATCTACATAATTTATTTAAATGATTTAGTTGCTAAACTAAATCAAAACAAACTACAGAAAATAGAAAAAAAGTAAAAGAGAGAGAGCAGAAGGACTTACCTGGGCCACTTACCTGTAGCCGGCCCAGCTTCTGCGCGGCCCGTTACTGTGCAGCCCAGCTGCCAGTCATCTTCCTCCCCCTCGCCCCGAAGCAGCTGCGTGCTGGACGCACGCGCGCCGACGCCGGCCACCTCCTGCTTCGCTGTGGCAGCCTCCCCGACTTCCTCGCGACGCCACGGAGACGTCCCCGACCCCTCTCACTTCTCCCTCGCTCTCGGGACCTCCCTCCCCCTCGCTCCTCTGTTTCCCCTCCCGCGACCGAGCGGAGCTCGCCGTCCTTGTCGCCGTACCCATGGCCACCGGCCACCCCTAGCCTCGCCGATGCACCCAGGAGCTCCGCCTCGACCCCCTCTTCCTCCCCACCGATCCACAGCCCTCCGGAAGCCCTGCATCGCCGCCATCGCCGTCGTCTTCTACCTCGGACTCGCCGGCCATCTTCGTCAAATTCGCCGGCTCCGGACCGTCCCCGACCTCGCCGAGCGTCCCCTCGTCATCGCCGTGAGTCACTGACCCTCTCCCCTAACTCAGCTTGCTCCCCTCCGTGCCGTAGCGCCGTTCCCCACGAGCACCGAAGCCACCGTCCGCCATGGCCGCGTAGCTCTCCTGACCGAGCCCCTCTGCTCGAACCCGTGGCACCAGCGCGCTTCTGGTGGCCCGCGGATGCCGTCTGGACCATCAGTTTCTCTCCTAGCGCGCCGCAGCCCAACCCCGCACATGGCCGAACTTCGGCCGCCGCCTCGGGCTCCACTCCAGCGAACCCCGGCCACCCCCGCACCTCCCGTTGGTCCCCCTAGATGCGCACGGGCGCGGGCTACCTTCTGGTGCCCTTGGCGCGTCGATCCGATGCCCCTAGCGCAAGTCCGGCGTCCCCCGCCGTGCTCTGTGGTCGTCGCCGGCTACACTCCAGCGAGAGCTGATGTGGCCGGTCATTAGGGCCTAACCACCCCCCCCGCTAACCCAGGCCTTGGCCACTGACATATGGGCCCCACGCCCTTAACTAACCACGGTTAACCCCCTGTTTAGTTTAAGTTAACCACAGTGGCCCCACGCGTCGGAGTTGACCTAGCTGACGTGGCCGTTGACCGGTCCCACCTGTCAGTGGGTTAAACAACCCTGTGTCACTGACGTGTGGCCCCCACACGTCAGGTTTGACCAGCAGCAGCGTCTGTTGACCTGCTGATGTCACGGTGACGCACTGCTGACGCAGTAAATGTTTTCTGGAATTTAAATAATTCTTAAATGATTTATTAATTCCAGAAAATGCCTAAAACTTCTAAAATTCATAGAAATTCAACCGTAACTCCAAATTAAATAATTTATATATGAAAAATTATCAGAAAAATTCAAGGAATCCATCTGTACCATTTTCATGCATGTTAGAACAACTTATAGATGCTGTTTAGCACAATTCAATTAAATGGCATTTAAATAATCACATATGGAGTTTGAATTTGAATCTTGTATTCAAACCAACCCCATTTAACTTGTTGCTAGATGCATTAGCCCAAAACACATTCATTTTGCCATGTCATGATCATGCCTCATATTGTGCATTGCATTGATTGTGTTCCCTTCTGTGTTGCCGGTATTTGTCCCCTCTCGATAGACATGATACCGACGATGTGATCGTTGACACTGATGAAGACTCAATGTTATCTTCAGAAGTGCCAGGCAAGCAAAAACCCCTTGTTCATTCCGATAAAATCCCACTCTCTCGCTCCTGCTCTCTTTTACTGCATTAGGACAACAACGACATATTTGTTACTTGCTGCGGTAGCTGAACCCCTTTATCCTTTGCATGACCTGTCATTGCCACAGTAAATAGATGAAACCCACTAGTATGAGTAGGAGTTGTTTGAGCCCTGATGTGCCTACTCATTCATGCTTGTTGTCATGCCTGCTACTGCTTAGAGTTGAGTCAGGTCTGATTCATCGGGGATGAATCAGAGGCGTGTGAACATGTCCTACTGTGTGTGAGCTAAGTGTGTGAACACGATTTGGTAAAGGTAGCGGTGAGAGGCCATGTAGGAGTACATGGTGGGTTGTCTCATTGCAGCCGTCCTCAGGAACTGAGTTCTGTGTTTGTGATCCATGACCAGTTACTACCACACATTGGGTTCCGGTAACTCGACCCCTCTCGACTTATTAATCAACATGATCTCTGTCCAGGAGTTGCAACTAGTTTCTGGCGTTTGTAGGTAGTGTTAGTAGTCTACCAAGTGGCACCCGGTACAGGTGGGCTTGGGACAGACTAGGCACAGTGGCACGGTGTACCAAGTGGCACCCGGATGGTGGGCTTGGGAACCCTGCTCACATCGTTTGGGGCCGTAAGCGACACCCCGGCCGGATCTCCTTGCGGATGGAACCCGAATAGGCGATAAACCTGGACTAGAGACTTGTTCGATTAGTCAGGTCGTGGCCGACTCCCTCGCCCGGTTTCCGCTTGAAGGTTGCCGAGGTACATGACGTGTACAGGGCGGTAAGTGGCGAGAGCGTGTGTGAAGAAGTACACCCCTGCAGGGTTAACATCATCTATTCGAATAGCCGGATTCCTCGGATATGGAAACGTGGACCCCTTGTACAGTTCATAGACAAGTGAAAGTGGATACTCTAAAACACGCAAGATAAGCGTGAGTGCTATGGATGGCGTTCTCGTAGGGAGACGGGAGCGGATCCATAGTGGTGTATTGGTTGGTGAATATGTGGACTCGTGTGCGCCACCTCAAAAGATTTACTAGCAGTCGTAGTTCAGGTTAGCCACCGAGTCAAAGCTGGCTTGCTGCAGTCAAACTCCACCATCCCCTTTGTTGATAATGATGCATGTGTAGATAGATCTGATGTAAGTCTTGCTGGGTACATTTGTACTCACGTTTGCCTATTTTATGTTTTTGCAGAGAGACTTCAGTCTCACTAGTAGTTCCGCTTGGACTTCGACGTTTAGCTTGATACCTCAACTACGATCTTGTGCCATCGGCAGGATCTGATAGATAGTCAGGCTTCTCAGCCTTTTTCATTTATAGATGCCTGTACTCAGACATGATAGCTTCCGCTTGTGCTTTGACTTGTATGCTCTGAATGTTGGGTCGTGAGACCCCTGTTTGTAATATCTTGCTCCTCGGAGCCTATTGAATAAATACTTGAGTCGTAGAGTCATTTTGTGATGCCATGTTGTTTGCACATATCGAGCATATTGTGTGTATGTTATTGAAATGCTTGGTATGTGTGGGATCTGACTATCTAGTTGTTTATCTTTAGTAGCCTCTCTTACCGGGAAATGTCTCCTAGTGTTTCCACCGAGCCATGGTAGCTTGCTACTGCTCCGGAACACTTAGGCTGGCCGGCATGTGTCCTTCTTCGTTCCTGTGTCTGTCCCTTCGGGGAAATGTCACGCGATGGATACCGAAGTCCTGTTAGCCCGCTACAGCCCGGTTCACCGGAGTCCTGCTAGCCCAGTGCTACAGCCTGGATTCACTCGCTGATGACCGACACGTTCGATGCTGGGTCATGGATGCCTGTCCCTGTAAGTTTGTGCCACTTTGGGTTTACGACTAGCCATGTCAGCCCGGGCTCCTTATCATATGGATGCTAGCGACACTGTCATATATGTGTGCCAAAAGGCGCAAACGGTCCCGGGCAAAGGTAAGGCGACACCCGTGGGAATACCGTGCGTGAGGCTGCAAAGTGATATGAGGTGTTACATGCTAGATCGATGTGACATTGAGTCGGGGTCCTGACACAAAAACAGCTTCCAAGCGAGTTCGGGCAAAACCCCATTCGAAATCCTCTATGGCAGGAAGTGTCGTACTCCTCTTAACTGGTCAGAGACTCGTGAATGCCAACTTTTTGGCAATGACTTGATCACAGAGGCAGAAGAGATGTGCAAAGTCATTCGTGATAATCTGAAAGCCGCGCAATCACGCCAGAAGTTACTATGATAGCAAGCATCGTGACTTGGCTTTCGAGATCGGAGACCATGTCTACCTCTGTGTCTCTCCAATGAAAGGTACTCGTCACTTCGGTATCAAAGGGAAGCTTGCCCCTAGATACGTGGGTCCTTTCAAGATCATCGGCAAAAGAGGCGATCTCGCCTATCAACTTGAGCTTCCCTCCAACTTTGCAAACGTGCACGGCGTGTTTCACGTGTCTCAACTCCACAAGTGCTTCAAGACTCCTGACCGCACCATCAAATTCGAAGAGATTGATCTCCAAGAAGACATGTCTTATCATGAGCACCTAGTCGCTATTCTTGAAGAAACTGAAAGCAAGACTCGCAACAAGTCTATCAAATTCCTGAAAGTCAAGTGGTCACATCATTCCGACCGTGAAGCCACCTAGGAACGCGAGGATCACCTCCGTTCTGAGTCCCCGGAGTTTTTCTAGTCCTAGATCTCGGGACGAGATCCTTTCATAGTGGTGGAGTGTTGTAACACCCCGTATGTAACTTGCCATAATTGTATTCCAACTCTTGCCATTTATGGAACTAAGTTATGGTATTTCCTCATTGTCGGGTTTTTGTATTCGTGTTGCTTTTGTCTTTGTCATGCATCTCATATCATGTCATCATGTGCATTGCATTTGCATACGTGTTCGTCTCATGCATCCGAGCATTTTTCCCGTTGTCCGTTTTGCATTCCGGCGCTCCTATGTCCTCCGGTGTCCCTTTCAACCTCTTTTCGTGTGCGGGTATTAAACGTTCTCGGGTTGGAAAAAGATTTGTCATGCGGCCTTGGTTTACTACCGGTAGACCGCCTGTCAAGTTTCGTGCCATTTGGACTTCGTTTGATACTCCAACGGTTAACCGAGGGACCGAAAAGGCCTCGTGTGTGTGTGTTGCAGCCCAACACCCCTCCAAAATGGCCCAAAACCCACCTAAACCTCCTCCATCATCTAGGCCATTCGATCACGATCGCGTGGCCGCAAACCATGCTCAATTTGGAGCCTCCTAGCTCCCTCTACCTCTATATATAGGTTCCTCCACGAAAATTCCGCGTCCAAACCACCCTAACCCTAAAAATTCGCTCGCGCCGCCGCCGGACATGTCCGCCTCTGTGGGGACACCGCCCTGAGCCAGTGAGCGACCAACACATGGCACCGCCGGCCTCCTCCGCCACCAGGCCCGCGCGGCCCAGCGCCGGCCCTCGGAACCCATCGGGCGCGCTCCGCCCGCCTCGTTCGACCCCGCCGCCCGCAACTCCCGGCCGGAGCGCGCCGCCGCCTCCATCCGTCTCCGGCGCCGCCGCCTCGCGCCCTCGCCGGCGACACCGCCCCCGCTGATCCGATCGCCGAGCTCCTCTGCCGGAGCCACCGAGCGCCGCCCCTCGCCGTCCAAGCGCGCCACCGCCCCGGCGAGCTCCTCCTCTTCGACCGGCGTGTTCCGGCGACTCCCTCCGGCGAGCTCCCTCCAAGTCCGGAAAGTCACGCTCCGGCCAGCTACAGTACTCCGGCGACCTCAGCTACAGTGCCCCGGATCTGGATCTGGATGATTCGGTTGACTTTTTCCCTCCTAACCCTAATTATTTTGCATACTTCGTCAGCTCATAACTCTGCAACCGCTGCTCCGATTCGTGCGTGTAGCATATCGAAATGTTCGTCTCAACGAGTACTTCATTTCATCTCATTGCATCATGTTCTTTTGAGCTCATCTTGATGCCCTAAATGTTGTTGGAAGAGGGCTATGTGATGTTAGTTTCAGATTCATATCAGCAAATGCAGTTTTATCATTTTTGCCATGATTAACGTGTGCCTCCTATGGACTTGAGCTCTACATGTGATTCGAAGTATGCCATGCCATCTTTACAGGGGTGGATTCCATATATTTTTGTGATCTCTATGGTGACTAGCACAAGCATGCAAAGTAGCTTACTTAATGTTGCTGATTTCAGGGACTTAGAAATATTCTAAGTCATTGCTCTATTTATATTTTTATGACATGTGTTCATGTTGATACAGAGAGATCCATGCCTCTTTTGAGCATGATCAGTAAGGATGTTTTGTAGATATTGTGGTGCTCTACCCATCCATGTCTTTGTTTGCATTTATGGAGCACCCTAGCTTGAGTTAATCGAGCTCTACTTTTGCTATAAAATTTTCCTGACAGAATGTTTACATGTTAAGCATTTTTGCCGAGCTTATTATAGTTGATCCGTGGATGCTATGATGTTGTTCTTGCCATGTCTAGCTTCTATGACATGTCTACTTGCTGGGTGTATGCTTAGTTTGTCATTAAATGCCTTGTGGTGAGTGCATCGAGCTCGTAAACATGCCTACTTAATATCTATTTTGCCATGTTCCAGTTTTCTACTAAGTCTGAATCTGTTAACGATAATGGCTATGTTCACATGGTTGCCCGTGTATTTTCTGATCCCTTTTGTCTTATGGTCAGTAAGGGACTTTTATTGCATGCTTTGAGTAGCTTCATGCCATACCTTGACTTGCCATTATATATTCCTGTAGCATGTTGTTATCTTGCTCTAAATATTGCTCCCTGATGTTAAATTCCTGACATGTTGTTATTTTCACTAAGTCTGTAACCTGTTATCTTTTGCACTTTTGCCATGCTTGTTTGAACCTGCTATTGAGTGAATTAGCCGTACCTCAGTGTTCATCTTTTGTCAAGCACCTTGAGTGGATCCCTGCCATGTATTTTGTTGCTATGTTAGAGTGTTGTAGCATGTTGTTCTTGATGCATTTAGATGGCCTCGTGCTGTTAATCGCAGACCGATGCCATATTTGTTTTGCTTGCCATTTCCAAACCGTGCATCCGATTCCAGTGATCTTTATATCGTTTTCGACCGAAATCAACTCCCCTTTCCAGTGGCACTCTTGGATTTCCAAGTTGAGGCTAGGTTCAATCATTCCTTTCTGAATCATGCATATGCATCGCATATCGCATCCCGCATATCATGCCTTGTTTTGCATCATGTTGTTTGTGCATTGCACGTGGTTGATTGTGTCTCCCTTTGCTTGTTGTTCTTGCTTGGGTAGAGCCGGGAGACGAGTATGTGAACGAGGAGCCCATTGAGTACGCTTACGAGGATCAAGTCAACTCGGAGAACTTTGCGGGCAAGATGACCATACCCTCGAAATCACTTCTATCTTTGCTTGCTAGATGCTCGCTTTTTTGTTATGCCTATGCAACGATACCTACCACTTGCTTATCATGCCTCCCATATTGCCATGTCAAACCTCTAACCCACCTTGTCCTAGCAAACCGTTGTTTGGCTATGTTACCGCTTTGCTCAGCCCCTCTTATAGCGTTGCTAGTTGCAGGTGAAGATTGGAGTTTGTTCCTTGTTGGAACATGTTTATTGTTGGGATATCATTATTATATCTTGTCTACTTTAATGCACCTATATACTTGGTAAAGGATGGAAGGCTCGGCCTTATGCCTGGTGTTTTGTTCCACTCTTGCCGCCCTAGTTTCTGTCATACCAGTGTTATGTTCCTTGATTTTGCGTTCCTTACACGGTTGGGTTGTAATGGGAACCCCTTGACAGTTTGCCTTGAATAAAACTCTTCCAGCAAGGCCCAACCTTGGTTTTACCATTCGCCACCTAGCCTCTTTTTCCCTTGGGTTCCGCGGACTCAAGGGTCATCTTTATTTAAACCCCCGGGCCTGTGCTCCTCTGAGTGTTGGTCCAAAACAGAGCCACTTGAAGCGCCACCTTGGGGAAACCTGAGGGTTGGTTTTAGTTGTACGTAGTGTTCATCCGGTGTGCCCTGAGAACGAGATATGTGCAGCTCCTATTGGAATTTGACGGCACAACGGGTGGTCTTGCTGGACTTGTTTTACCATTGTCGAGTTGTCTTGTAACCGGGATTCCGAGTCTGATCGGATTGTCTTGGGAGAAGGAATATCCTTTGTTGGCCGTGAGAGCTTGTGATGGGCTAAGTTGGGACACCCCTGCAGGGTTATGAACTTTCGAAAGCCGTGCCCGCGGTTATGGGCAGATGAGAATTTGTTAATATCCGGTTGTAGAAAACCTTAAACTTAACTTAATTAAAATGAATCAACAGAGTGTGTGGCCGTGATGGTCTCTTTTCGGCAGAGTCCGGGAAGAGAACACGGTCTCGAGTTATGCTTGAACGTAGGTTGTTCTAGGATCACTTCTTGATCATAGTTCATCGATCGTGCCTTTGCCTCCTCTTCTCGCTCTCGTTTGCGTATGTTAGCCACCAAATATGCTAGTTGCTTGCTGCAGCTCCACCTCATACTTTTACCCTTCCTATAAGCTCAAATAGTCTTGATCGCGAGGGTGTGAGATTGCTGAGTTCCCGTGACTCACAGACTCCTTCCAAAACCAGATGCAGGGACCGATGATGCCATTCTAGATGATGCGACCGAGCTCAAGTGGGAGTTCGATGAAGACTCACGCCGTTACTATGTTTCCTTTTCAGACGATCAGTAGTGGTGCCCGGTTGGGGCGATCGTGGACTTTGTCGCATTTGGGGTTTATCTTTATTTTGGTTCTGTAGTCGGACCTTGAGTGTATCTGGATGAATGTAATGATATTTATGCTATTGTGTGACGTGGCGAGTGTAAGCCAACTATTGTACCTCTTTTCCTTATTCATTACATGGGTTGTTGTGAAGATTACCTCACTTGCGACATTGCTTTCAATGCGGTTATGCCTCTAAGTCGTGCTTCGACACGTGGGAGATATAGCCGCATCGAGGGTGTTGCAAGTTGGTAATCAGAGCCTTCCCCGACTTTAGGAGCCCCCTGCTTGATCGAATCGTTGGCGTTGTTGAGTCTAGAAAAATGTTTTGAGTCATTTAGGCTTATATATATCGGATAGTAGGATTCTTTTTACTCCTCAGTCCCTTCGTCGCTCTGGTGAGGCATCCTGACGTAGAGTTTTGACTCTTCTCTTCTCAAATTTCACTAAAAAAATTTAGGATCATGCGGGTATCTTGGAATCATTCCGATGGTTTTGTGACGAGAACATTGTTCTTGGTGCCTCCTGACATTTAGGGGTTGTGGCAGTGTCCCTGGGAGTTGAGCTCCGAGGTGTTGTCGACACAATTTTATCGTTGCAATTCTGGAATACCTAAGTTTCGCCGACATAAAAAATCTCCTTTATGCAGTTGTTGGTGAGATAACCTCGACGCCACCCAGTACTGGGGCGGGAGTTCGGGAGTATTGCCATAACTCGTATAACGGGTGCTTTTCAAAGGTTGAGGTAAATGATTTCTGAAGGTTTCTTGGTTATGTTTTGAAGGATGGATACAGCTGGATGTAGGATTTGCTAGCTTGTGTGAGATATTATGCTTCTCCTGTATCCCCAACACCTGATTGCATAACCAGAAAGGTTCGGGAGTTTCATAGGTGGGAATTCATGTAGGTCTAGTATTTCTTCCGCGGATATTTGGTTTGTGATTGGGTAATCCTCACCAAGTATTTGTTCTTGTCCGTACCTTGTTGTTTTATTCTTCTACCTCTATCTAAGTGGCTTCTCAATTTATGGAAGTGTGACCATTTCAATTGGAATGCATTCGTTCATTTTGTTCGGATATTAAGACTATATGTTGCAATTTCGATCCTTTTGATTCAGCTTGAATATATGTCTGTCAGGATGCTAACGGATGTCACCCTTTTCAGGATGCCTACTTGCTTTTCTACGCCCTGCTGGGCCGGAAATCTTTCAAGACGAGGAGGGATGCATTTTGCCCAGAAAATGGGCTATAAGTAATAAGAAATGGGCTATAAAATGAAAAAAATACAGTAAATAGGCAATTAGTTCCAAAATATTGTTTTTTTTAGATTTTGATATTTTAAATTTCATTGTTTTTGTGCGGGTAAAATTTCATTGAATTTAAATTAAGGTATATTTAGATTTAAAATTAATTTGAATCTGGCTAGAAATTTCGGGCTGTATGGTGTTTGGGACAGATTTGGAGGCTGACTTGTGGGTCTACTAGGTTGACGTGTACTTTGGCTTTGTCAACTTAGTCCACAAATGATTCTAGCAGCAATGACCGTTGGATTTTAATCCAACGGCCGTGCTGCTTCTTCAATATCTGATCTTCTTGCTCCAGCCACCCAAACCAGCTCCGGTGGGACTGCCTGCTCCCGCCTCCCATGGCCGGCTGTGCTGCCGCACCACCCCATTCTACTTCATTGCTGGTCAGGCCATTCCTCTACTCACCCACACCTCCTGTTATTTTCCAGCGACGGCAGCCGGACCAGTAAACCCTCGTAGTCCCCACCGCGTGGGCAACCATTGCCGAGTCTTCCCCGGCTCCGTGTCGTTCCCTTCCTAGGCCTCGCTGTCATCCACCGCCATGGTGCTCTCGGTGCGGCCTGGTCAACGTGGTCAACGAACAACATCCATCGGCCGTGGACTATACGCGCAAAATAATGATTCCTCCACCTGACAGTTGGGACCCACCGGAAGGGCCTTTGTATTTCACGAAAAAACGTCCCCCCCGCTGACATGTTGGACGCACCAGCTATATCTTCGCACGCAAGGAAGTGCCTCCTTATTACGCACAAAAAAATGAATACCCCCCTGCTAGCTGGGACCCACCATAGTGGGAGGATGACTTGTGGGCCAACTAAGTTGACGGGGACGGAGGGCTTTGTCAACTTAGTCAATATGATTCTAGCTCCAGTGACCGTATGATGTCCATCCAACGGCCGTAGTGCTTCTTCAACCTCTGGTCTTCTTGCTCCAGCTGCCCAAAGCAGCGCCGGTCGTGCCGCATGATCCTGCCTCCCGTGGCCGGCTGTGCTGCCGCGGAGGCCTCACCGCCCCCTACTATTCCCACCACTGGCCAGGCCCTGCGGCGACGTCAGCCTCACACCGCAGCCGAACCAGTGAACCCTCATACTCCTCTCCGCGCGGGCTTCCACTGCCGCGTCTTTCCCGCCTCCGCGTCGTCCCCTTCCTAGGCCTCGCCGTCGTCCACCGCCGTGGTGCTCTCGGCACGGCCTGGTCAACGTGGTCAAGGAACGACTTCCATCGGACGTGGACTGTATATGGAGAGACTGACAGCTGGGTCCACGGCCGCGGCAAGGAAGTGCCTCCTTATTACGCAGACAATAATGATTCCTCCACCTGACAGCTGGGGCCCATCGGACGGGCCACTGTATTTCACGGAAAAAATGTTTCCCCCTGACTGCTGGGACCCACCAGCTTCATCTTCGCATGCAAGGAAGTGTGTCCGGGTAAAAAAATGATTCGCCCCCCTGACTGCTGAGACCCACCAGCTACACCTTCGCACGCAAGGAAGTGCGTCCGGGCAAAAAAACAATTCGCCCCCTGACTGTTGGGACCCACCAGCTACATCTTCGCACGCAAGGAAGTGCGTTCGGGCAAAAAACGATTCGTCCCCCTGACTGCTGGGACCCACCAACTACATCTTTGCAGGCAAGGAAGTGCCTGACAGTCGGGACCCACCTGGTCGAAGCATACGTAGCGTTGTCATTCTGGTCGCGAACGTGTACGTACATACTGGTCGATGTAGAGGCGCGCACGTGTCGTAGTAGAGGCGCGCACGTAGCATGTACACGTACGTACAACGGCCAGAGTGCAAGAAAGAAAATACGGCCACGTATGTGTACATACGGGCGGGGTCTCGAACGCCTACTCGGGCATACGTACGTCAGGGCTCGTGTACATGACTGGGTCGGAACGGAGAAACAACGTCGTCATCGTGTTCACGGGGAGGCAACGTAATGCGTCGTGTTCATCGGGAGGCAACAGAATGCGTCGTGTTCATGGGAGGCAATGGAATTTGTTGTGTTCATCGGGAGGCAACAGAACGTTTGGGAACCAACCGGCTGGGTCGGAACAGAATGCGTGGTCATGTTCATCAAGAAGGCTTGGACGGAACATGCGAGAAAGTGCCTCCTTATTACGCGCAGAATAATTATTCCTCCACGTGATAGCGGGGACCCACTGGACGTGCCACCGTATTTTACGAAAAAAAACGTTTCCTCCCTGACTGCTGGGACCCACCAGCTACATCTTCACACGTAAGGAAGTGCGTCCGGGCAAAAAAAAACGATTCGCCCCCCTGACTGCTATGACCCACCAGCTACATCTTTGCACGCAAGGAAGTGCCTCACAGTCGGGACCCACTTGGTCGAAGCATACGTAGCGTTGTCATTCTGGTCGCGAACGTGTACGTACATACTATTCCATGTAGAGGCGTGCACGTGTCGTAATAGAGACGCACACGTAGCATGTAAACATACGTACAACGACCAGTGTGCAAGAAAGAAAATACAGCCACATACGTACATATGGGCAAGGTTTCGAACACCTACTCGCGCATACGTACGGTCAGGGATCATGTACTTGGTTGGGTCGGAACGGAGAAACTGCGTCGTTGTCGTGTTAATGGGGAGCCAACCGACTGGGTCGGAACGGAATGCGTCGTCGTGTTCATCGGGAGGGATTGGACGGAACAACCAACAGAAACGAGGCATGGCTTACCGCAAAACGGAGGAAACGACCTTGTGTTCGACTGGCCACGTTCGAAACGGGATCCTGTTCATCGGGAGGGGTCTGGCGTACCGCAAAACGGAGGAAACAGACCTCCTACGGTCGAAACGGGGGTCCTGTTGATCGGGAGGGGTGTGGCGTACCGCAAAACGGAGGAAACGGACTTGTGTTGGAGCGCTACGGTCGAAACGGGGGTCCTATTCATCGGGAGGTGTGTGGCGTACCGCAAAACGGGACTCCACGGGATACTGTTCATCTCCACCGTCGACCTCCTCCAGCCTCCACGGGCTACCGCCGACCTCCTCCAGCCTCCACGGGCTCCTGTTCATCCAGCCTCTACCGCGCGCTAGTCCACCGGCTACTGTTCAACCACCCCTCCACGGGCACCCCTCCACTGTCTACTATTCATCCAGCCATCCACACCATGGGGTCCTGTTCAACCACCCCTCCATGGGCACCCCTCCACCGTCTACTGTTCATCCAGCCCTCCACACCACGGGGTCCTGTTCA
>NC_041382.1:531752406-531795124 GCF_002162155.2 Triticum dicoccoides | reverse complement strand
CCAATCGATCGGCTTTAGTTAGCAGCAGTAGCGAAGGAATCGCTAGATCGGGTTCAGTTAATCGCCTGATTGGAGGCTCCGGACTTAGCTGGCTTCCTCCAAGTCAGAGCTATCCGGATCGCTAGGAAGAGGCACCTCTTCTGACTAGTTTTTGCAGCGTTAGCTTGGACACTTTGGACGCGTAACCAGATGGTGATTGAGTGGATCTTTCTTTGGTGGGCCTTTGACTCATTCTTCAAATTTCTTGTGTTCTTGCGCCACTCGTACCCACTGGCTAGGCAGCGGGACTGCGACTTGCTGGGGCAGATGTTGGATGCGCTACATGACACTGCATATCGTCTCGCTTTGCCCGGCGTCCACATGATGATGTGGTCACTTGGTGGTCTTTTTTACGCCTTTCTTTTATGTTGTATTTGGGCTTGCTTGTGCTGATGCCCCAACAGACTTGTTATTTCGGTGCTTCGCTACTCGTTGTATGGACTTGTTGATTTTTTGATCTATAAAACGGGGCGAAATCTTATTTCAAGAGACAAGTAGATCTCGACCTCCGCCATAAAGATACCACATGAAAATATTGAATTTTAAAAGTATCTTCGATCTTCATATTTTATTATTATTGTCCACAGAAATTTCTGAGTTGTATAAGAGCACAATACATATAATTAAACTGTGAATCGTCTGGATGCTATGGAATTCCAAGGAAATACATCCGTTCATGTGTCAATTTAACTAAATCCAAATGAGATAATAGATGTTGCCATGATGTAAACTGGGTTTCAACTATATCCCGTCAAAATGATACATATGGAGGGGACGAGCTGAGCACCTGCGCAAGGATATCATTTTTGTCGTGGACAATGCGGATACTATTCCATGGCGGTTCTTGATCACTCTCGTCCGCAAATAGCAATTCTAAGACCGAATAGCAAAAAAAGAAAAAAAAGTGAAGTATTTGTCAATCGCTTTCATTGGATATACGCACGAATGGCTGGTCTGTCGTCCGCAATGTTTCTCCACGCGTTTTTTTAACTCCACTACTGCCAACGCCGACACTTCGAAGACTGGACTGCACAAACCCAACCGCAGACTGGAGTGACAATTTGACGTCGACCACAAATTTTGTTTTCCGCTTAGCATGTTGGAAACGCAACAGTCCCTAAAAAAGAAGTTTGAAACGCAAGAGTTCGGCAGGCAAATACTCCAATGAATCTACATGGCGTCAACTATATCACTTCTGAATCCAGTGAAAGTTGTCATTTTTTTTTCGGTGGCTGATGTGGTGGTGTGGGTGGCAGGTGACGAGCGTTGGTGTCAAGCTCAGAGATATTCTGCTATCTTTTTGATTTTGTTATGTCGGCCTTTACGTGACTTATACTTTCATCTTTATGATATGAATGAGACACGTATTACCATGAAAAAAAATCTACTAAAAGTCTGAAACTTGCTGCGTTTTGCGAGTGCGTTCCTCCCTGTCATTTCAAATCGCGTCTCCGGCCGTGTTAAAAACCCCGGAGACCGACCATCGTGAGGTAAACCCAATTGTCAAAAGCTCTTGTGTTGGACCCTAGCGAGTTAGAGTTAACTTCTTGGCTACTGGAACCACACCGAAAAAGGAAAATAATGAGTGCCCGAATGAAGATAATCAAAAGTTCGATGCCAAGTGTGGTAGTCAGCAGAAAGCAACAGCTCCGGAGCACGTACTGGAACAGTAACATGTCGCAGGATTCAAAGTTCGATCGGATCAAGCAAGCAAGCTCGTGCACGACCGAGCTAGCAGTAGCATGAGACGGTTCAAAGTCTGCGCTGCTGTAATTACCGGACCGGATACAGAGCCGCCATCAGAACGTTCTGAAGAAAACTTTCAGTCACATATATTGTTCTCAAAGAACTGCAACCTCGACCTCTCGGATTCTTCTAGGAGTAGTATTTTTTTAAAAAAAAATTGTGAATGAGGTACTGTACTAGTCACCACACCATGTTTGCCATGTGGTGTGGCCGGGCTCTCGGGTTCTGACCAGTGGATCCTGAAGCGTAACGGCCCTGTTCGTTTTCCTCGGAAGGATAAGGGTTCAGGTTAGGTGATGCAGCAGCAAGAGGAAGGTATGAGATGCACGTGTGGAGGGTGCCGCATGTTTGGGCTAGTAGTTTATCCAGTGGTTTCATCTTTGATCGGCCCGGTCCCATGGACGTAAGTACCTATCTTCTAGATGGGCAAAGTTCTTCTTTTTTCCTTTCTGACAAAACATTCTTTTCTGCTGCTGAGCTTTGTTGACCGGTCTCTTTCGAGTATCATCAGCAAACGGTGCCAGATGAAGAGCGCCGTTCGAGAAATTATGGAAAACGCGAGCAACGGTTCTGGTGGAACGGCAATTGATCAGTTACACTGCACACACAGCACCGTGCTAGAAATAATGTTCGCTATAACTGTCGGAGTGTAAACTTAGGACATCAAAGATCAATGATGCCATGTAGTTTCGAGCTTGCCGGGGTGTGAAGATCACAAGAAACACAAGGATTTTTATACAAGTTCGGGCATAGTGTAAACTTTCTGTTTTATTTTTATCTATATCTATATCTATACCAATATAAAAAGACCCAAATTGGCAGATTCAATTAATCTCGGCCATCAAACTAAGTCAATCCAATGATCTAGATTGTTTCAATGGCGAGCGTTCAACGTGTTTAACGTGCAATTAATATCATACCAAATATAGCACTAATTACAGAATTAACACACCAAATAATAGCATACTTAATATCCGCGTGCAATTAATATATTGCCTAAATATTAACATGCATTGCACGTACGCATTTACTAGTTGATATGAAAGTGGGAGATACAAGTGCAATAGTGTTACAAATGGGGGCTCGGGGTGTGATCAGTGGTGGTCGAAGTTCTAGTTTGAGTGCCCGAGCACTCTTATCTCTACTTGTCTAAGCTTTGTGTGTTATCTTCTCCTGGTGGTGCTCGAGTGAAGTAGTGCTAATTGTTGTGGGTGTGTGTTTCTCCTTGTCCTAAACTGACTACGGCCCTGCCCTTATATAGGTCTGGGGGTACCACAATAGTCGGTGCAACTTGTGTGAATGGATACGTGTACAGGTAGGTACCGGTCCTGATACGTATAGTTTGTCTTCGGTCTTCGCAGGTGATAAGCTGACACTGCAGCATGTCAGGCTCTCGAGCGCTCCTGGTAGACTCTTGGGTCCCTCCTATCATCGCCCAACCTGATGTCACGCGATGCACCGTCTCCCTTAGTCAAAAAGTAGGTCCGAGCCATGTCACACTCGTCTCACAAATAGGGCATGCAATGCACATGATCGTCCGAGGCACCCATCCTACTTGTTTGCCATGATGATGGTGGTCTACTCACGTAGACCTGCGGCCGGCTTCGCCTGGTAGCCTACATTGGCATTAAATGCCCGGTCGATGGAGAGCTTCTCTGTGCACAGCAAGAACCGCCTGCCCTCGTGACACATCTCTACTTCTAATAGACGAGTTGGTTAAATAGTTCCATCATTTTCAACCGGTTTATTTTCAACCGGTTATTTTTCGTCTGGTTTTTTTGTCCCACCTCCCACCACCCCCTTCCATCGGTTTTCCTCCTCTCTCGTCTGGCCGGCAATATCCAACGTATTTATGGTAATCAATCACAATTAATCCATGCATGGAAAGGCTATAAACTCAGAAATCTCATCAATCCAAATATGGTAAGGTCATGACTCAGAAAATTTCAAATATGGTAATTATATGGTAATAAATTTAAATTATCCTAAAGGCTATCAATCCAGGTATGGTAAAGCCATAACTCAGAAAATTTCGAATACAGTAATTATATGGTAATAGATTTCAATTACCTCAAAGGCTATCTCTACTCGTAATGGAGGAGTCTGCGGTCGTGATGGTCGGTTTTGTACTTTCGTTCATCAGTCGTCGTCCCTTCCAATTATGTCGTCGCACACGAAAAAGGAAACAGATCCCGTTTTCCGATCCTCTCCAAACCAAATCAATGATGGGGCACCCCTCAAAAGAAAACCAACGCCCACATCCTTTGGGACTTCCAGCGAGAGGTCTAACCTCTGCTCGCACGCAGCCCGCCGCCTCTCCCGTTGCAGAATGCCGCCGTCCTTTCGATGGCTCGCTGCCGCCGCCACCGTCCCGCTCGCTGCTGGCCACCTTGCTCGGCGCCTCCCAACGCCACCTCCCCTGCCTCTGTAATGGCGAAGGGTCCGATTCCATGGACACGGATCTGGTAGAGTGGTAGTGTTGAGAGGAGACCAAAGAAGGAGTAGGCGAATCAAGAAGCGGCAGTTGCATCAAGTCAACTCCAAGTCACAGGTACACTAATTATCTGGATTTTTGTCAATCCTCCTGATCGTGCTTACGCATTGGATGCAACTTTTGCCTGGCCAGGTGAATTGAAACTGATTTGCGACTGGAAGTAGTAAACCAATAATAGCTTCATAGTTTTGGCGTACTCAAATGAAGCGACGGGTTAAGCAAACATGCAGTTGCAGAAGTGTCTTGGCTGCTGGTCGTGTGGGGTTAATTAGTGCATGCATTGGCACAGCCATCCAGCTGCAACGGCGTGCTTTTTGTTTGGAAAATTTTCTTTGGTCAAATATGAGAATGCTCTTGGTGACCAAAATGCACTACTTCTCAATCTCTAGCTGGTTTACCTGTGTGATGTGTAAGTTTAGCTGACATGATGTTAAAATTGTAAGACAAGATCCTCAAAACCATGTTTACTATTTCAACAAAATTAGAGAAACTACCAGGATAAGCAATGCCTTGCTTGGTGCTGATTTTCCAAAATTAGCCAAAAAGAAAAAAACCAAGTACATAAAAATTTGGATGTGCTCTGAGAGTCAAAGCGAGGAGCGAAGACCCAGAAACAATTAATGTGGAGATAAGGAAACCTGCGGAGGAAAGGAAAATAACAATTTCCCATTAAGTTGCCATATATTTAACTTCAATGGTTGCAGATTCACTGTTTATTTGTCTCTAGGTTCCTTGTGGCGGTATTCTTCAGGGTGATAATTTCGTTGCTTGTAGTATAGTACTAAAAACCCCAGTGGGATTATATGACTGTCATATATATAAATGAACTGTTTGTTAAAAACACACGCACAAAAGTGGAGCTTCTTAGAGGAAGTCATTATCTAATATATATACTATTAAAGAAATGTTGCTACATTGCCATTTCACACACAACCATTAATGCAAAAACAATTTAAAAACCAAGTGCTGAATCAATTTCAAAATCAAGCCATTAATGTAATTAGTTAGTCAGGCAGTTAATTATGTGTGCAATTAATTAGGTCTATTTAAATAAGCATTTTTTGCATTGAATCAATTCAAAAACCGAATCACTAATTCAACTAATTAATTATACATCCAGTTAATTAGGATTGTGTACAATTAGAAATAGGGATTTTTTGAATTAGACAAATAATTAGTTAAATAGGCAAACAATTAATAGGCATGCAGATAATTAGGCATGCCGTTAATTAGGCATGTTATTAATTAATTAGGCAGGCAGTTAATCATGCCGAATCAATTTGAAAGCGTTTGTGGACGAGGACGGCCAGTAGCTAGGCTATCGCTGCCATTGGTGACTGCCAACATGCTCTCAACGACATGGTTGGCCAGCGTTTGCCAACATAGATAACAACCACCACGCCTCGTGACATGAGCGACCAAGCATTCATAAAGATGGATGATGACCGTCGTCCACACATTGATGGTTGCCAAAATGTTTGTGATCGAGGATAACAGATGCCATAGAACAAGGTCAACAGTCGCGTACTTGAGGACGACCAAGCACTAACGGTCGAGGGTTCCGACCGCACCCGCAAGGACGATGGTGATGACCTACGACAATCGGTCACACGCCACCACTACCACTCTTTAAATATTATTTCATCCCGTAGCAACGCACGGGTATTTAGCATCATATATGTGAGATCACTTCCCTAAAAGACAGATATAAGTTTTTTCTCGATCTCCTTTCATAATAAAATAATATATTACTTCATAACAAATTGCTAATCCCCATGCTATATTATTTATTATTATCATTATCTCTACTATTAATTGACAGTCACAAGTTTTCTATGGGCGTACGCATACGCCCGCTCTTGCGGAGGGACGTCGTTCACGACACCATGGAAGATGTCATGGCTGGGTCTAACCCTGGCGCGATGCTCGAGAATGCCAGGGAGTGGATCACGGCATCAAGGACGACCGTGACGGGAGGTGGCTCATCAGACCGCCATGTGGACGCGGTCATATTATATTTCTTGTCAGTCAAATAAAAAGCTAGATGGCTACATTCTCAAATCAAATGTGTCCATTTAAATGTCAAGAAATTTATTAAGGAAATGTGTCCTACATTACTCGGTAGTCATCGTCATAGTCGTTTGGTAGCAGCCATTCATGCGAAAATAATTTAGAAATCGAGCACTAAACCAATTTGGAAATCAAACCATTGATGCAATTAATTAGGTCCGTTTGAATATGAATTTTTTCGCACTGAATCAATTTAAAAATTGAGTTATTAATGCAATTAATTAATTTGTTAGCCAATGCCTACAGATAATTAGAAGTAGGGATATTTCCAATTAGTCAGATAATTAATTGATTTGGTTGGCAATTAATTAGGCATGTAGAGAAATAGGTAGGTCATTCATTTTTTGTGTACTTAATTAATTAAGCAAGCAATTAGTCATGGCGAATCATTTTGAAAGCGCTTGTGGGCAAAAACAATCAACGGGCTCTCAGTTACATTGCAAAGCACCGAGCACCGCTTGCCAACATGGACAACGACCACCATGCGCTCGCGACATGGGAGACCTAGCATTCACCAAGATGGATGAAGTCTATGCTCCACGGGATGTCCACTCGATGACGGTGGCCGAAATGTTCGCGGGTGAGGACAACATGACACAACACTAGCTAGGTGGTTCATGCTATAGTAAAAAGGAAGAGTGTTCCAAAAACAATTAGAGAACGTCTAACTTGTTTTTGCAGCAAGTGCTTTGTGATATGATATGGCCAAAGTTGTGATGAATGATGAATGATATATATGTGATGTATGAGTTGTTCATGCTATTGTAATAGGAATCACGACTTGCATGTCGATGAGTATGACAACCGGCAGGAGCCATAGGAGTTGTCTATATTTTTTTGTATGACCTGCGTGTCATTGAGAAACGCCATGTAAATTACTTTACTTTATTGCTAAACGCGTTAGCCATAGTAGTAGAAGTAATAGTTGGCGAGCAACTTCATGGAGACACAATGATGGAGATCATGATGATGGAGATCATGATGTCATGCCGGTGAGAAGATGATCATGGAGCCCCAAGATGGAGATCAAAGGAGCTATGTGATATTGGCCATATCATGTCACTATTATTATTTGATTGCATGTGATGTTTATCATGTTTTGCATCTTGTTTGCTTAGAACGACGATAGTAAATAAGATGATCCCTCATAATAATTTCAAGAAAGTGTTCCCCCTAACTGTGCACCATTGCGATAGTTCGTTGTTTCAATGCACCACGTGATGATCGGGTGTTTGATTCAAAACGTTCACATACAACGGGTGTAAGACAGATTTACACATGCAAACACTTAGGTTGACTTGACAAGCCTAGCATATGTATAGACATGGCCTCGGAACACAGAAGACCGAAAGGTCGAGCATGAGTCGTATAGAAGATACGATCAACATGAAGATGTTCACCGACGTTGACTAGTCCGTCTCACGTGATGATCGGACACGGCCTAGTTGACTCGGATCATGTTATACTTAGATGACTAGAAGATGGATGTCTATCTAAGTGAGAGTTCATTGAATAATTTGATTAGATGAACTTAATTATCATGAACTTAGTCTAAAATCTTTACAATATGTCTTGTAGATCAAATGGCCAACGTAGTCCTCAACTTCAACGCGTTCCTAAAGAAAACCAAGCTGAAAGACGATGGCAACAACTATACGGACTGGGTCCGGAACCTGAGGATCATCCTCATAGCTGCCAAGAAAGATTATGTCCTACAAGCACCGCTAAGTGATCCACCCGTCCCACAGAACCAAGACGTTATGAACGCTTGGCAGACACGTGCCGATGACTACTCCCTCGTTCAGTGCGGCATGCTTTACAGCCTAGAGCCGGGGCTCCAAAAGCGTTTTGAGAGACATGGAGCATATGCAATGTTCGAAGAGCTGAAAATGGTTTTCCAAGCTCATGCCCGGGTCGAGAGATATGAAGTCTCCGACAAATTCTTCAGCTGTAAGATGGAGGAAAATAGTTCTGTCAGTGAGCACATACTCACTATGTCTGGGTTACACAACCGCTTGACTCAGCTGGGAGTTAATCTCCCGGATGATGCGGTCATTGACAGAATCCTCCAGTCGCTTCCACCAAGCTACAAGAGCTTTGTGATGAACTTCAATATGCAGGGGATGGAAAAGACCATTCCTGAAGTATTTGCTATGCTGAAATCAGCAGAGGTAGAAGTCAAGAAGGAACATCAAGTGTTGATGGTGAATAAAACCACTAAGTTCAAGAAGGGCAAGGGTAAAAAGAACTCCAAGAAGGACGGCAAGGAAGTTGCCGCGCCTGGCAAGAAAGCTGCCGGGAAGAAGCCAAAGAATGGACCCAAGCCCGAGACTGAGTGCTTTTATTGCAAGGGAAGTGGTCACTGGAAGCGGAACTGCCCCAAATACTTAGCGGACAAGAAGGCCGGCAAAACAAAAGGTATATATGATATACATGTAATTGATGTGTACCTTACTAGTACCCGTAGTAGCTCCTGGGTATTTGATACCGGTGAAGTTGCTCACATTTGTAACTCAAAGCAGGGGCTGCGGAATAAGCGAAGACTGGCAAAGGACGAGGTGACGATGCGCGTCGGAAATGGTTCCAAGGTCAATGTGATCGTCGTCGGCACGCTACCTCTATATTTACCTTCGGGATTAGTTTTAAACCTTAATAATTGTTATTTAGTGCCAGCTTTGAGCATGAACATTGTATCGGGATCTCGTTTAATTCGAGATGGCTACTCATTTAAATCCAAGAATAATGGTTGTTCTATTTATATGAGAGATATGTTTTATGGTCATGCTCCTATGGTGAAAGGTTTATTCTTAATGAATCTCGAGCGTAATGCTACACATATTCATAGTGTGAGTACCAAAAGATGTAAAGTTGATAATGATAGTCCCACATACTTGTGGCACTGCCGCCTTGGTCACATAGGTGTCAAACGCATGAAGAAGCTCCATGAAGATGGACTTTTAGAGTCTCTTGATTACGAATCATTTGACACGTGCAAACCATGCCTCATGGGTAAGATGACCAAGACTCCGTTCTCAGGAACAATGGAGCGAGCAACCAACTTATTGGAAATCATACATACTGATGTGTGCGGTCCAATGAGTGTTGAGGCTCGCGGTGGCTATCATTATGTTCTCACCCTCACTGATGATTTGAGTAGATATGGGTATATCTACTTAATGAAACACAAGTCTGAAACCTTTGAAAAGTTCAAGGAATTTCAGAGTGACGTTGAGAATCAACGTGACAGGAAAATCAAGTTTCTACGATCAGATCGTGGAGGAGAATACTTGAGTCACGAATTTGGCACACACTTAAGAAAATGTGGAATAGTTTCACAACTCACGCCGCCCGGAACACCTCAGCGTAATGGTGTGTCCGAACGTCGTAATCGCACTCTATTAGATATGGTACGATCTATGATGTCTCTTACCGATTTACCGCTATCTTTTTGGGGCTATGCTTTAGAGACTGCCGCATTCACTTTAAATAGGGCTCCGTCGAAATCCGTTGAGACGACACCGTTTGAATTATGGTTTGGGAAGAAACCTAAGCCGTCGTTTCTAAAAGTTTGGGGATGTGATGCTTATGTCAAGAAACTTCAACCTGAAAAGCTCGAACCCAAGTCGGAAAAATGCGTCTTCATAGGATACCCTAAAGAAACTGTTGGGTATACCTTCTACCTCAGATCCGAAGGCAAGATCTTTGTTGCCAAGAATGGATTCTTTCTAGAGAAAGAGTTTCTCTCGAAAGAAGTAAGTGGGAGGAAAGTAGAACTTGATGAAGTGTTACCTCTTGAACCGGAAAATGGCACAACTCAAGAAAATGTTCCTGAGGTGCCTGCACCAACTAGAGAGGAAGTTATTCATGATGATCAAAATATTTCTGATCAAGCTCCTACTGAAATTCGAAGGTCCACAAGGACATGTTCCGCACCAGAGTGGTACGGCAACCCTGTCTTGGAAATCATGTTGTTAGACAACGGTGAACCTTCGAACTATGAAGAAGCGATGGCGGGCCCAGATTCCGACAAATGGCTAGAAGCCATGAAATCCGAGATAGGATCCATGTATGAAAATGAAGTATGGACTTTGACTGACTTGCCCGTTGAACGGCGATCCATAGAAAATAAATGGATCTTTAAGAAGAAGACAGACGCGGATGGTAATGTGACCATCTATAAAGCTAGGCTTGTCGCTAAGGGTTATCGACAAGTTCAAGGGGTTGACTACGATGAGACTTTCTCACCCGTAGCGAAGCTAAAGTCCGTCCGAATCATGTTAGCAATTGCCGCATTCTATGATTATGAGATATGGCAAATGGACATCAAAACGGCATTCCTTAATGGTTTCCTTAAGGAAGAATTGTATATGATGCAGCCAGAAGGTTTTGTCGATCCTAAGAATGCTAACAAGGTGTGCAAGCTCCAACGCTCGATTTATGGGCTGGTGCAAGCATCTCGGAGTTGGAACATTCATTTTGATGAGATGATCAAAGCGTTTGGGTTTACACAGACTTATGGAGAAGCCTGCGTTTACAAGAAAGTGAGTGGGAGCTCTGTAGCATTTCTCATACTATATGTAGATGACATACTTTTGATGGGAAATGATATAGAACTCTTGGACAACATCAAGGCCTACTTGAATAAGAGTTTTTCAATGAAGGACCTTGGAGAAGCTGCTTATATATTAGGCATCAAGATCTATAGAGATAGATCAAGACGCCTCATAGGTCTTTCACAAAGCACATACCTTGATAAGATATTGAAGAAGTTCAATATGGATCAGTCTAAGAGGGGGTTCTTGCCTGTGTTGCAAGGTATGAAATTGAGCTCAGCTCAATGTCCGACCACGGCAGAAGATATAGAAGAGATGAGCATCATCCCCTATGCCTCAGCCATAGGTTCTATTATGTATGCCATGCTGTGTACCAGACCTGATGTAAACCTTGCCGTAAGTTTGGTAGGAAGGTACCAAAGTAATCCCGGCAAGGAACACTGGACAGCGGTCAAGAATATCCTGAAGTACCTGAAAAGGACTAAGGAAATGTTTCTCATTTATGGAGGTGACGAAGAGCTCGTCGTAAAGGGTTACGTCAACGCTAGCTTCGACACAGATCTGGATGACTCTAAGTCACAAACCGGATACGTGTATATTTTGAATGGTGGGGCAGTAAGCTGGTGCAGTTGCAAGCAGAGCGTCGTGGCGGGATCTACATGTGAAGTGGAGTACATGGCAGCCTCGGAGGCAGCACATGAAGCAATATGGGTGAAGGAGTTCATCACCGACCTAGGAGTCATACCCAATGCGTCGGGGCCAATCAAACTCTTTTGTGACAACACTGGAGCTATTGCACTTGCCAAGGAGCCCGGGTTTCACAAGAAGACAAGGCACATCAAGCGTCGCTTCAACTCCATTCGTGAAAATGTTCAAGATGGAGACATAGAGATTTGTAAAGTACATACGGACCTGAATGTAGCAGATCCTTGACTAAACCTCTCCCTAGGGCAAAACATGATCAACACCAGAATTCCATGGGTGTTCGATTCATCACAATGTAACTAGATTATTGACTCTAGTGCAAGTGGGAGACTGTTGGAAATATGCCCTAGAGGCAATAATAAAAGCATTATTATTATATTTCTTTGTTCATGATAATTGTCTTTATTCATGCTATAATTGTGTTATCCGGAAATCGTAATACATGTGTGAATAACAGACACCAACATGTCCCTAGTAAGCCTCTAGTTGACTAGCTCGTTGATCAACAGATAGTCATGGTTTCCTGACTATGGACATTGGATGTCATTGATAACGAGATCACATCATTAGGAGAATGATGTGATGGACAAAGACCCAATCCTAAACATAGCATAAGATCGTATAGTTCGTTTGCTAGAGTTTTCCAATGTCAAGTATCTTTTCCTTAGACCATGAGATCGTGTAACTCCCGGATACCGTAAGAGTGCTTTGGGTATACCAAACGTCACAACGTAACTGGGTGACTATAAAGGTAGACTACGGGTATCTCCGAAAGTGTCTGTTGGGTTGACACGGATCAAGACTGGGATTTGTCACTCCATATGACGGAGAGGTATCACTGGGCCCACTTGGTAATGCATCATCATAATGAGCTCAAAGTGACCAAGTGTCTGGTCATGGGATCATGCATTACGGTACGAGTAAAGTGACTTGCCGGTAACGAGATTGAACGAGGTATTGGGATACCGACGTTCGAATCTCGGGCAAGTAACATACCGATTGACAAAGGGAATTGCATACGGGGTTGCTTGAATCCTCGACATTGTGGTTCATCCGATGAGATCATCGTGGAGTATGTGGGAGCCAACATGGGTATCCAGATCCCGCTGTTGGTTATTGACCGGAGAGTCGTCTCGGTCATGTCTACATATCTCCCGAACCCGTAGGGTCAACACACTTAAGGTTCGGTGATGCTAGGGTTGTAGGGATATGTATATGCAGTAACTCGAATGTTTTTCGGAGTCCCGGATGAGATCCCGGACGTCACGAGGAGTTCCGGAATGGTCCGGAGGTAAAGAATTATATATAGGAAGTGCTATTTCGGCCATCGGGACAAGTTTCGGGGTTATCGGTATTGTACCGGGACCACCGGAAGGGTCCCGGGGGGCCCACCGGGTGGGGCCACCTGCCCCGGGGGCCACATGGGCTGTAGGGGGTGCGCCTTGGCCTACATGGGCCAAGGGCACCAGCCCCAATAGGCCCATGCGCCTAGGGTTTCCAAAGGGGAGGAGTCCCACTAGTGGAAGGCACCCTTAGGTGCCTTGGGGGGAGGAAAACCTCCCTTGGCCGCCGCCCCCTAGGAGATTGGATCTCCTAGGGCCGGCGCCCCCCCCCCCTTGGCCCTCCTATATATAGTGGGGGAAGGAGGGCTTTTTCATCCATGCCTTTGGTTGCCTCCTTCTCCCTCTCCAACACCTCCTCCTCCTCCATAGTGCTTGGCGAAGCCCTGACGGAGTACTGCAGCTCCACCATCACCACGCCGTCGTGTTGCTGCTGGAGCCATCTTCCTCAACCTCTCCTTTCCCCTTGCTGGATCAAGAAGAAGGAGACGTTATGCTAACCGTACGTGTGTTGAACGCGGAGGTGCCGTCCGTTCGGTGCTAGGATCTTCGGTGATTCGAATCACGTCGAGTACGACTACCTCATCCCCATTCTTTGAACGCTTCCGCTCGCGATCTACAAGGTACGTAGATGCATCTAATCACTCGTTGCTAGATGAACTCCTAGATGGATCTTGGTGAAACCATAGGAAAATTTTTGTTTTCTGCAACGTTCCCCAACAGTGGCATCATGAGCTAGGTCTATGCGTAGTTCTTCTTGCGCGAGTAGAACACAATTTGTTGTGGGCATAGATGTTGTCAACTTTCTTGCCGCTACTAGTCTTATCTTGCTTCAACGGTATTGTGGGATGAAGCGGCCCGGACCAACCTTACACGTATGCTTACGTGAGACCGGTTCCACCGACTAACATGCACTAGTTGCATAAGGTGGCTGGCGGGTGTCTGTCTCTCCTACTTTAGTTGGAGCGGATTTGATGAAAAGGGTCCTTATGAAGGGTAAATAGAAGTTGACAAATCACGTTGTGGCTTTCACGTAGGTAAGAAAACGTTCTTGCTAGAACCCTACTTCAGCCACGTAAAACTTGCAACAACAATTAGAGGACGTCTAACTTGTTTTTGCAGCAAGTGCTTTGTGATATGATATGGCCAAAGTTGTGATGAATGATGAATGATATATATGTGATGTATGAGTTGTTCATGCTATTGTAATAGGAATCACGACTTGCATGTCGATGAGTATGACAACCGGCAGGAGCCATAGGAGTTGTCTATATTTTTTTGTATGACCTGCGTGTCATTGAGAAACGCCATGTAAATTACTTTACTTTATTGCTAAACGCGTTAGCCATAGTAGTAGAAGTAATAGTTGGCGAGCAACTTCATGGAGACACAATGATGGAGATCATGATGATGGAGATCATGGTGTCATGCCGGTGACAAGATGATCATGGAGCCCCAAGATGGAGATCAAAGGAGCTATGTGATATTGGCCATATCATGTCACTATTATTATTTGATTGCATGTGATGTTTATCATGTTTTGCATCTTGTTTGCTTAGAACGACGGTAGTAAATAAGATGATCCCTCATAATAATTTCAAGAAAGTGTTCCCCCTAACTGTGCACCATTGCGACAGTTCGTTGTTTCAATGCACCACGTGATGATCGGTTGTTTGATTCAAAACGTTCACATACAACGGGTGTAAGATAGATTTACACATGCAAACACTTAGGTTGACTTGACGAGCCTAGCATGTGTATAGACATGGCCTCGGAACACAGAAGACCGAAAGGTCGAGCATGAGTCGTATAGAAGATACGATCAACATGAAGATGTTCACCGACGTTGACTAGTCCATCTCACGTGATGATCGGACACGGCCTAGTTGACTCGGATCATGTTATACTTAGATGACTAGAAGAGGGATGTCTATCTAAGTGGGAGTTCATTGAATAATTTGATTAGATGAACTTAATTATCATGAACTTAGTCTAAAATCTTTACAATATGTCTTGTAGATCAAATGGCCAACGTAGTCCTCAACTTCAACGCGTTCCTAGAGAAAACCAAGCTGAAAGACGATGGCAGCAACTATACGGACTGGGTCCGGAACCTGAGGATCATCCTCATAGCTGCCAAGAAAGATTATGTCCTACAAGCACCGCTAGGTGATCCACCCGTCCCACAGAACCAAGACGTTATGAACGCTTGGCAGACACGTGCCGATGACTACTCCCTCGTTCAGTGCGGCATGCTTTACAGCCTAGAGCCAGGGCTCCAAAAGCGTTTTGAGAGACATGGAGCATATGAGATGTTCGAAGAGCTGAAAATGGTTTTCCAAGCTCATGCCCGGGTCGAGAGATATGAAGTCTCCGACAAATTCTTCAGCTGTAAGATGGAGGAAAATAGTTCTGTCAGTGAGCACATACTCACTATGTCTGGGTTACACAACCGCTTGACTCAGCTGGGAGTTAATCTCCCGGATGATGCGGTCATTGACAGAATCCTCCAGTCGCTTCCACCAAGCTACAAGAGCTTTGTGATGAACTTCAATATGCAGGGGATGGAAAAGACCATTCCTGAAGTATTTTCTATGCTGAAATCAGCAGAGGTAGAAGTCAAGAAGGAACATCAAGTGTTGATGGTGAATAAAACCACTAAGTTCAAGAAGGGCAAGGGTAAAAAGAACTCCAAGAAGGACAGCAAGGAAGTTGCCGCGCCTGGCAAGAAAGCTGCCGGGAAGAAGCCAAAGAATGGACCCAAGCCCGAGACTGAGTGCTTTTATTGCAAGGGAAGTGGTCACTGGAAGCGGAACTGCCCCAAATACTTAGCGGACAAGAAGGCCGGCAAAACAAAAGGTATATATGATATACATGTAATTGATGTGTACCTTACTAGTACCCGTAGTAGCTCCTGGGTATTTGATACCGGTGCAGTTGCTCACATTTGTAACTCAAAGCAGGGGCTGCGGAATAAGCGGAGACTGGCAAAGGACGAGGTGACGATGCGCGTCGGGAATGGTTCCAAGGTCAATGTGATCGCCGTCGGCACGCTACCTCTATATTTACCTTCGGGATTAGTTTTAAACCTTAATAATTGTTATTTAGTGCCAGCTTTGAGCATGAACATTGTATCAGGATCTCGTTTAATTCGAGATGGCTACTCATTTAAATCCAAGAATAATGGTTGTTCTATTTATATGAGAGATATGTTTTATGGTCATGCTCCTATGGTGAAAGGTTTATTCTTAATGAATCTCGAGCGTAATGATACACATATTAATAGTGTGAGTACCAAAAGATGTAAAGTTGATAATGATAGTTCCACATACTTGTGGCACTGCCGCCTTGGTCACATAGGTGTCAAACGCATGAAGAAGCTCCATGAAGATGGACTTTTAGAGTCTCTTGATTACGAATCATTTGACACGTGCGAACCATGCCTCAGGGTAAGATGACCAAGACTCCATTCTCAGGAACAATGGAGCGAGCAACCAACTTATTGGAAATCATACATACTGATGTGTGCGGTCCAATGAGTGTTGAGGCTCGCGCTGGCTATCGTTATGTTCTCACCCTCACTGATGATTTGAGTAGATATGGGTATATCTACTTAATGAAACACAAGTCTGAAACCTTTGAAAAGTTCAAGGAATTTCAGAGTGAGGTTGAGAATCAACGTGACAGGAAAATCAAGTTTCTACGATCAGATCGTGGAGGAGAATACTTGAGTCACGAATTTGGCACACACTTAAGAAAATGTGGAATAGTTTCACAACTCACGCCGCCTGGAACACCTCAGCGTAATGGTGTGTCCGAACGTCGTAATCGCACTCTATTAGATATGGTACGATCTATGATGTCTCTTACCGATTTATCGCTATCTTTTTGGGGCTATGCTTTAGAGACTGCCGCATTCACTTTAAATAGGGCTCCATCGAAATCCGTTGAGACGACACCGTTTGAATTATGGTTTGGGAAGAAACCTAAGCCGTCGTTTCTAAAAGTTTGGGGATGCGATGCTTATGTCAAGAAACTTCAACCTGAAAAGCTCGAACCCAAGTCGGAAAAATGCGTCTTCATAGGATACCCTAAAGAAACTGTTGGGTATACCTTCTACCTCAGATCCGAAGGCAAGATCTTTGTTGCCAAGAATGGATTCTTTCTAGAGAAAGAGTTTCTCTCGAAAGAAGTAAGTGGGAGGAAAGTAGAACTTGATGAAGTGTTACCTCTTGAACCGGAAAATGGCACAACTCAAGAAAATGTTCCTGAGGTGCCTGCACCAACTAGAGAGGAAGTTATTCATGATGATCAAAATATTTCTGATCAAGCTCCTACTGAAATTCGAAGGTCCACAAGGACATGTTCCGCACCAGAGTGGTACGGCAACCCTGTCTTGGAAATCATGTTGTTAGACAACGGTGAACCTTCGAACTATGAAGAAGCGATGGCGGGCCCAGATTCCGACAAATGGCTAGAAGCCATGAAATCCGAGATAGGATCCATGTATGAAAACGAAGTATGGACTTTGACTGACTTGCCCGTTGAACGGCGAGCCATAGAAAATAAATGGATCTTTAAGAAGAAGACAGACGCGGATGGTAATGTGACCATCTATAAAGCTAGGCTTGTCGCTAAGGGTTATCGACAAGTTCAAGGGGTTGACTACGATGAGACTTTCTCACTCGTAGCGAAGCTAAAGTCCGTCCGAATCATGTTAGCAATTGCCGCATTCTACGATTATGAGATATGGCAAATGGACATCAAAACGGCATTCCTTAATGGTTTCCTTAAGGAAGAATTGTAT
The DNA here is from genome assembly GCF_002162155.2 of Triticum dicoccoides. Taxonomy (NCBI): domain Eukaryota; kingdom Viridiplantae; phylum Streptophyta; class Magnoliopsida; order Poales; family Poaceae; genus Triticum; species Triticum dicoccoides. The sequence goes on along the minus strand of NC_041382.1, from coordinate 531,777,370 downwards.
ATGATGCAGCCGGAAGGTTTTGTCGATCCTAAGAATGCTAACAAGGTGTGCAAGCTCCAACGCTCGATTTATGGGCTGGTGCAAGCATCTCGGAGTTGGAACATTCGTTTTGATGAGATGATCAAAGCGTTTGGGTTTACGCAGACTTATGGAGAAGCCTGCGTTTACAAGAAAGTGAGTGGGAGCTCTGTAGCATTTCTCATACTATATGTAGATGACATACTTTTGATGGGAAATGATATAGAACTCTTGGACAGCATCAAGGCCTACTTGAATAAGAGTTTTTCAATGAAGGACCTTGGAGAAGCTGCTTATATATTAGGCATCAAGATCTATAGAGATAGATCAAGACGCCTCATAGGTCTTTCACAAAGCACATACCTTGATAAGATATTGAAGAAGTTCAATATGGATCAGTCTAAGAGGGGGTTCTTGCCTGTGTTGCAAGGTATGAAATTGAGCTCAGCTCAATGTCCGACCACGGCAGAAGATATAGAAGAGATGAGCGTCATCCCCTATGCCTCAGCCATAGGTTCTATTATGTATGCCATGCTGTGTACCAGACCTGATGTAAACCTTGCCGTAAGTTTGGTAGGAAGGTACCAAAGTAATCCCGGCAAGGAACACTGGACAGCGGTCAAGAATATCCTGAAGTACCTGAAAAGGACTAAGGAAATGTTTCTCATTTATGGAGGTGACGAAGAGCTCGTCGTAAAGGGTTACGTCGATGCTAGCTTCGACACAGATCTGGATGACTCTAAGTCACAAACCGGATACGTGTATATTTTGAATGGTGGGGCAGTAAGCTGGTGCAGTTGCAAGCAGAGCATCGTGGCGGGATCTACATGTGAAGTGGAGTACATGGCAGCCTCGGAGGCAGCACATGAAGCAATATGGGTGAAGGAGTTCATCACCGACCTAGGAGTCATACCCAATGCGTCGGGGCCAATCAAACTCTTTTGTGACAACACTGGAGCTATTGCACTTGCCAAGGAGCCCAGGTTTCACAAGAAGACAAGGCACATCAAGCGTCGCTTCAACTCCATTCGTGAAAATGTTCAAGATGGAGACATAGAGATTTGTAAAGTACATACAGACCTGAATGTAGCAGATCCGTTGACTAAACCTCTCCCTGGGGCAAAACATGATCAACACCAGAATTCCATGGGTGTTCGATTCATCACAATGTAACTAGATTATTGACTCTAGTGCAAGTGGGAGACTGTTGGAAATATGCCCTAGAGGCAATAATAAAAGCATTATTATTATATTTCTTTGTTCATGATAATTGTCTTTATTCATGCTATAATTGTGTTATCCGAAAATCGTAATACATGTGTGAATAACAGACACCAACATGTCCCTAGTAGGCCTCTAGTTGACTAGCTCGTTGATCAACAGATAGTCTTGGTTTCCTGACTATGGACATTGGATGTCATTGATAACGAGATCACATCATTAGGAGAATGATGTGATGGACAAAGACCCAATCCTAAACATAGCATAAGATCGTATAGTTCGTTTGCTAGAGTTTTCCAATGTCAAGTATCTTTTCCTTAGACCATGAGATCGTGTAACTCCCGGATACCGTAAGAGTGCTTTGGGTATACCAAACGTCACAACGTAACTGGGTGACTATAAAGGTAGACTACGGGTATCTCCGAAAGTGTCTGTTGGGTTGACACGGATCAAGACTAGGATTTGTCACTCCGTATGACGGAGAGGTATCATTGGGCCCACTCGGTAATGCATCATCATAATGAGCTCAAAGTGACCAAGTGTCTGGTCACGGGATCATGCATTACGGTACAAGTAAAGTGACTTGCCGGTAACGAGATTGAACGAGGTATTGGGATACCGATGATCGAATCTCGGGCAAGTAACATACCGATTGACAAAGGGAATTGCATACGGGGTTGCTTGAATCCTCGACATCGTGGTTCATCCGATGAGATCATCGTGGAGTATGTGGGAGCCAACATGGGTATCCAGATCCTGCTGTTGGTTATTGACCGGAGAGTCGTCTCGGTCATGTCTACATATCTCCCGAACCCGTAGGGTCTACACACTTAAGGTTCAGTGACGCTAGGGTTGTAGGGATATGTATATGCAGTAACCCGAATGTTGTTCGGAGTCCCGGATGAGATCCCGGACGTCATGAGGAGTTCCGGAATGGTCCGGAGGTAAAGAATTATATATAGGAAGTGCTATTTGGGCCATCGGGACAAGTTTCGGGGTTATCGGTATTGTACCGGGACCACCGGAAGGGTCCCGGGGGGGCCACCTGCCCCGGGGGCCACATGGGCTGTAGGGGGTGCGCCTTGGCCTACATGGGCCAAGGGCACCAGCCCCAATAGGCCCATGCGCCTAGGGTTTCCAAAGGGGAGGAGTCCCACTAGTGGAAGGCACCCTTAGGTGCCTTGGGGGGGGGGAGGGAAACCTCCCTTGGCCGCCGCCCCCCCTAGGAGATTGGATCTCCTAGGGCCGGCGCCCCCCCTTGGCCCTCCTATATATAGTGGGGGAAGGAGGGCTTTTTCATCCATGCCTTTGGTTGCCTCCTTCTCCCTCTCCAACACCTCCTCCTCCTCCATAGTGCTTGGCGAAGCCCTGACGGAGTACTGCAGCTCCACCATCACCACGCCGTCGTGTTGCTGCTGGAGCCATCTTCCTCAACCTCTCCTTTCCCCTTGCTGGATCAAGAAGAAGGAGACGTTACGCTAACCGTACGTGTGTTGAACGCGGAGGTGCCGTCCGTTCGGTGCTAGGATCTTCGGTGATTCGAATCACGTTGAGTACGACTACCTCATCCCCGTTCTTTGAACGCTTCCGCTCGCGATCTACAAGGTACGTAGATGCATCTAATCACTTGTTGCTAGATGAACTCCTAGATGGATCTTGGTGAAACCGTAGGAAAATTTTTGTTTTCTGCAACGTTCCCCAACAAAAAGTATGAACTCCAGGCCTTGTTTCGAAGCATCGAGATACAGTGTTTACTCACTTTTGTTACTTGCTGCCTTGTTATTTTTATTTATTCAAATTATAAAAACATATTTAGACCATTCATATTACACTTGTATCACCATCTCTTTGCCGAACTAGTGCACCAATACTACTGATCATTGTATTGGGTGTGTTGGGTGATGGTGTCCTGGACTAGGGGGTACTCACCACGTCGTCTCCCGACCAGCTGGATCGGGCCGAGGACCCCATGGCGGTTCACTTATGGGCCAGTTCGGGCAGCCCATGCCACATACAAGGAGGATTCCACAAGACTTGGCACCCAAGACAAGGACTCCTCTAAACCCTAGGCCTCTGGTGTGTTATATAAACCGAGGCCAGGCTAGTCAATAGAACATCTCATATTCATTACTACAATCTCATGGTAGATACATGTACTATGTACTATCCCCATATGAATACAATCAAAAGCAGGACGTAGAGTTTTACCTCCATCAAGAGGGCCTGAACCTGGGTAAAATCTCGTATCCATGTTACCATCGCTCCAAGACGTCTAGCTTAGGACCCCTACTACAAGATATGCCGGATATACAACCGACATTGGGGACACAAGAGACTCATTGTATTTGATTGCAGGGTTGTTTGAGAGAGACCATCTTCATCCTACACCTTCCACGAATTGATAAACCTCACGACATCCACTTGAGGGAAATTTGCTGCTGTTGGGGAACGCAGTATTTCAAAAAAAATCCTACGATCATGCAAGATTTATCTAGGAGATGCATAGCAACAAGAGGGGAGAGTGTGTCTACGTACCCTCATAGACCGATAGCGGAAGCGTTTATCAATGCAGTTGATGTAGTCGTACACCTTCACGATCCGTCCTGATCAAGTACCGAACGTATGGCACCTCCGTGTTCAGCACAATTTCAGCTCGATGACGTCCTCGCCTTCTTGATCCAGCAAGAGGGGCGAAGTAGTAGATGAGTTTCTACAGCACGACGGCGTGGTGACGATGTTGGTGAAGAACAATCTCCGCAGGGCTTCGCCTAAGCACTACGAAAACTATGACGGAGGATAAACTTGAGGGGACGGGGTTGCCGGCACACGGCTTGGTGTTTCTTGACGTGTCTTGGGTGCTAACCATGCCCCTCTATTTATATGTTGAGCCTTGGGGTCGAAACTTGGATTAAAGGCCTCCACAAAGTCGGTTTCACCTGAAAGGCAAGAGTCCTTCTCGAACTTTCCAAAAATTCCTAGACTGCACAAAAATTCCTTTTGCACTTTCCAAAAACCTTGTGGGCTTTCCCCTTTGCCCAAATAAAGTTTTCTCGTACCCAAACATTTCGGGAAACATCCGGAACCCCTTCCGGTGAATTCCGGAACCCTTCCGAAGATCAAACACTATTATCCCATATATCAATCTTTATCTCTGGACCATTCCGGATTTCCTCGCCATGTCCGTGATCTCATCCGGGACTCCGAATAACATTCAGTCACCAACATACACAACTCATATAATAATATATCGTCAACAAACATTAAGCATGCGGACCCTACGGGTTCGAGAACTATGTAGACATGACCGAGACATCTCTCTGGTCAATAACCAATAGCGGAACCTGGATACCCATATTGGCTCCTACATATTCTAGGAAGATCTTTATTGGTCGAACCGCATAACAACGTACGTTGTTCCCTTTGTCATCGATATGTTACTTGCCCGAGATTAGATCATCGATATCATCATACCTAGTTCAATCTCGTCACTGGCAAGTCCCTTTACTCGTTCCGTAATGCATAATCCCGTGACTAACTCATTAGTCACACTGCTTGCAAGGCTCATAGTGATGTGCATTACCGAGAGGGCCCAGAGATACCTCTCCGATACACGGAGTGACAAATCCTAATCTAGATCTATGCCAACTCAAGAAACACCATTGGAGACACCTGTAGAGCATCTTTATAATCACCCAGTTATGTTATGATGTTTGATAGCACACAAGGTGTTCCTCTGGTATTCGGGAGTTGCATAATCTCATAGTCATAGGAACATGTATAAGTCATGAAGAAAGCAAATAGTAATAAACTAAACGATCATAGTGATAAGATAATGGACGGGTCTTCTCCATCATATCATTCTCTAATGATGTGATCCCGTTCATCAAATGTCAACACATGTCTATGGTTAGGAAACTTAACCATCTTTGATAAACGAGCTAGTCAAGTAGAGGCATACTAGGGACACTCTGTTTGTCTATGTATTCACACATGTACTAAGTGTACGGTTAATACAATTCTAGCATGAATAATAAACATTTATCATGATATAAGGAAATATAAATAACAACTTTATTATTGCATCTAGGGCATATTTCCTTCAGTCTCCCACTTGCACTAGAGTCAATAATCTAGATTACACAGTAATGATTCTAACACCCATGGAGTCTTGGTGCTGATCATGTTTTTCTCGTGAGAGAGGCTTAGTCAACGGGTCTGCAACATTCAGATCCGTATGTATCTTGCGAATCTCTATGCCTCTCTCCCTGACTTGATCGCAGATGAAATTGAAGCATCTCTTGATGTGCTTGGTTCTCTTGTGAAATCTGGATTCCTTTGCCATGGCAATTGCACCAGTATTGTCACCAAAGATTTTCATTGGACCCGGTGCACTAGGTATTACACCTAGATCGGATATGAACTCTTTCATCCAGACTCCTTCATTTTGTGCTTCCGAAGCAGCTATGTACTCCGCTTCACACGTAGATCCCGCCACGACGCTCTGCTTAGAACTGCACCAACTGACAGCTCCAGCATTCAAATAAAAATACGTATATGGTTTGTGACTTAGAGTCATCTGGATCAGTGTCAAAGCTTGCATCGACGAAACTATTTACGACGAGCTCTTTGTCACCTCCATAAACGAGAAACATATCCTTAGATCTTTTCAGGTATTTCAGGATGTTCTTGACCGTTGTCTAGTGATCCACTCCTGGATTACTTTGGTACCTCCCTGCTAAACTAATAGCAAGGCACACATCAGGTCTGGTACACAGCATTGCATACATGATAGAACCTATGGCTGAGGCATAGGGAATGACTTTCATTTTCTCTCTATATTCTGAAGTGGTCGAGCATTGAGTCTAACTCAATTTCATACCTTGTAACACAGGCAAGAACCCTTTCTTCAACCGATCCATTTTGAACTTCTTCAAAACTTTATCTTGGTATGTGCTTTGTGAAAGTCCAATTAAGCGTCTTGATTTATCTCTATAGATCTTGATGCCCAATACATAAGTAGCTTCACCGAGGTCTTTCATTAAAAAATTCTTATTCAACTATCCTTTTATGCTATTCAGAAATTAGTATCATTTCTGATCAATAATATGTCATCCACATATAATATCAGAAATGCTACGGAGCTCCCACTCACTTTCTTGTAAATACATGCTTCTCAAAAAGTCTGTATAAAATCATATGCTTTGATCACACTATCAAAGCGTATATTCCAACTCCGAGAGGCTTGCACTAGTCCATAAATGGATCGCTAGAGCTTGCACACTTTGTTAGCACATCTTGGATCGACAAAACCTTCTGGTTGCATCATATACAACTCTTCTTTAAGATATTCATTAAGGAATGCATTTTTGACATCCATTTGCCAAATTTCATAATCATAAAATGCGGCAATTGCTAACATGATTTGGACAGACTTAAGCATCGCTACGGGTGAGAAGGTCTCATCGTAGTCAACTCCTTGAACTTGTCAAAAACCTTTCGCAACAAGTCGAGCTTTGTAGATAGTAGTATTACCGCCAGCGTCAGTCTTCTTCTTGAAGATCCATTTATTCTCTATGGCTTGCCGATCATCAGGCAAGTCAACCAAAGTCCATACTTTGTTCTCATACATGGATCCCATCTCAGATTTCATGGCCTCTAGCCATTTTGCGGAATCTGGGCTCATCATCGCTTCCTCATAGTTCATAGGTTCGTCATGGTCAAGTAACATGACCTCTAGAACAGGATTACCGTACCACTCTGGTGCGGATCTTGCTCTGGTTGACCTACGAGGTTCGGTAGTAACTTGATCAGAAGTTTCATGATCATTACCATTAGCTTCCTCACTAATTGGTGTAGGTATCACTGGAACTGATTTTTGTGATGAACTACTTTCCAATAAGGGAGAAGGTGCAGTTACCTCATCAAGTTCTACTTTCCTCCCACTCACTTCTTTCGAGAGAAACTCCTTCTCTAGAAAGGATCCATTCTTAGCAACGAATATCTTGCCTTCGGATCTGTGATAGAAGGTGTACCCAACAGTCTCCTTTGGGTATCCTATGAAGACACATTTCTCCGATTTGAGTTCGAGCTTATCAGGTTGAAGCTTTTTCACATAAGCATCGCAGCCCCAAACTTTAAGAAACAACAACTTGGGTTTCTTGCCAAACCATAGTTCAAATGGTGTCGTCTCAACGGATTTCGATGGTGCCCTATTTAACGTGAATGCAGCTGTCTCTAAAGCATAACCCCAAAACGATAGTGGTAAATCAGTAAGAGACATCATAGATCGCACCGTATCTAATAAAGTGCGGTTACGATGTTCGGACACACCATTACGCTGTGGTGTTCTAGGTGGCGTGAGTTGTGAAACTATTTCGCATTGTTTGAAATGAAGACCAAACTCATAACTCAAATATTCACCTCCACGATCATATCGTAGAAACTTAATTTTCTTGTTACAATGATTTTCCACTTGACTCTGAAATTCTTTGAACTTTTCAAATGTTTTGGACTTATGTTTCATCAAGTAGATATACCCATATATGCTCAAATCATCTGTGAAGGTCGGAAAATAACGATACCCGCCGCGAGCATCAACACTCATCGGACCGCATACATCAATATGTATTATTTCCAATAAGTTTGTTGCTCGCTCCATTATTCCTGAGAACGGAGTCTTAGTCATCTTACCAATGAGGCATGGTTCGCAAGCATCAAGTGATTCATAATCAAGTGATTCCAAAAGCCCATCAGGATGGAGTTTCTTCATGCTCTTTACACCAATATGACCTAAACAGTAGTGCCACAAATAAATTGCACTATCACTATTAAACTTATATCTTTTGGCTTCAATACAATGAATATGTGTATCACTACTATCGAGATTCAATAAAAATAGACCACTCATCAAGGGTGCATGACCATAAAAGATATTACTCATATAAATAGAACAACCATTATTCTCTAATTTAAATGAATAACCGTCTCGCATCAAACAAGATCCAGATATAATGTTCATGCTTAACGCTGGCACCAAATAACAATTATTCAGGTCTAAAACTAATCCCGAAGGTAGATGTAGAGGTAGTGTGACGACCACGATCACATCGTCTTTGGAACCATTTCCCACGCGCATTGGCACCTCGTCCTTAGCCAATCTTCGCTTAATCCGTAGCCCCTGTTTCGAGTTGCAAATATGAGCAACAAAACCAGTATCAAATACCCAGGTGCTACTGCGAGCATTAGTAAGGTACACATCAATAACATGTATATCAAATATACCTTTCACTTTGCCATCCTTCTTATTCGCCAAATACTTGGGGCAGTTCCGCTTCCAATGACCAGCCCCTTTGCAGTAGAAGCACTTAGTTTCAGGCTTAGGTCTAGACTTGGGCTTCTTCACTTGAGCAGCAACTTGCTTGCCGTTCTTCTTGAAGTTCCCCTTCTTCCCTTTGCCCTTCTTCTTGAAACTAGTGGTCTTGTTGACCATCAACACTTGATGCTCCTTCTTGATTTCTACCTCTGCAGCTTTTAGCATTGCGAAGAGCTCGGGAATTGTCTTATCCATCCCTTGCATATTATAGTTCATCATGAAGCTTTTGTAGCTTGGTGGTAGTAACTGAAGAACTCTGTGAATGACACTATCATCATGAAGATTAACTCCCAGTTGAGTCAAGTGGTTGTGGTACCCAGACATTCTGAGTATATGTTCACTGACAGAACTATTCTCCTCCATCTTGCAGCTATAGAACTTATTGGAGACTTCATATCTCTCAATTCGGGCATTTGCTTGAAATATTAACTTCAACTCCTGGAACATCTCATATGCTCCATGATGTTCAAAACGTCGTTGAAGTCCCAATTCTAAGCCGTAAAGCATGGCACACTGAACTATCAAGAAGTCATCAGCTTTGCTCTGCTAGACATTCATAACATCTGGTGTTGCTCCTGTAGCGGGCTTTGCACCTAGCAGTGCTTCCAGGACGTAATTCTTCTATGCAGCAATGAGGATAATCCTCAAGTTACGGACCCAGTCCGTGTAGTTGCTACCATCATCTTTCAACTTAGCTTTCTCTAGGGACGCATTAAAATTCAAAGGAACAGTAGCACGGACCATTTATCTAGAACAACATAGACATGCAAAATACTATCAGGTACTAATTTCATGATAAATTAAAGTTTAATTAATCATATTGCTTAAGAACTCCCACTTAGATAGACAACCCTCTAGTCATCTAAACGATCACGTGATCCATATCAACTAAACCATGTCAGATCATCACGTGAGATGGAAAAGTTTTCAATGGTGAACTTCACTATGTTGATCATATCTACTATATAATCCATGCTTGACCATTCGGTCTCAGTGTTCCGAGGCCATATCTCCATATGCTAGGCTTGTCAAGTTTAACCCGAGTATTATGTGTGTGCAAAACTGGCTTGCACCCGTTGTATGTGAATGTAAAGCTTATCACACCCGATCATCATGTGGTGTCTCGGCACGATGAACTGTAGCAACGGTGCATACTCAGGGAGAACACTTATACCTTGAAATTTAGTGAGAGATCATCTTATAATGCTACCTCTATACTAAGCAAAATAAGATGCATAAAGGATAAACATCACATGCAATCAATATAAGTGATATGATATGGCCATCATCATCTTGTGCCTTTGATCTCCATCTCCAAAGCACTGTCATGATCACCATCGTCACCGGCTTGACACCTTGATCTCCATCGTAGCATCATTGTCGTCTCGCCAACTATTGCTTCTACGACTATCGCTACCGCTTAGTGATAAAGTAAATCAATTACATGGCGATTGCATTTCATACAATAAAGCGACAACCATATGGCTCCTGCCAGTTGCCAATAACTGTTACAAAACATGACCATCTCATACAAAAATTTATATATCATCACGTCTTGACCATATCACATCACAACAAGCCCTGCAAAAACAAGTTAGATGTCCTCTACTTTGTTGTTGCAAGTTTTACGTGGGTGCTACGGGCTTCTAGCAAGAACCGTTCTTACCTACGCATCAAAACCACAACGATTTTCCATCAAGTGTGTTGTTTTAACCTTCAACAAGGACCGGACGTAGTCAAACTCGATTAAACTAAAGTTGGAGAAATAGACACCCACTAGCCACCTATGTGCGAAGCACGTCGGTAGAACCAGTCTCATGAACGCGGTCATGTAACATCGGTCTGGGCCGCTTCATCCAACAATACCACCGAATCAATGTAAGACATTGCTAGTAAGCAATTTGACTATTATCGCCCACAACCCTTTGTGTTCTACTCGTGCATATAACATCTACACATAGACCTGGCTCGGATGCCACTGTTGGGGAACGCAGTATTTCAAAAAAATTCCTATGATCACGCAAGATCTATCTAGGAGATGCATAGCAACAAGAGGGGAGAGTGTGTCTATGTACCCTCGTAGACCGAAAGCGGAAGCGTTTATCAACGCGGTTGATGTAGTCGTACACCTTCACAATCCGTCCCGATCAAGTACTGAACGTATGGCACCTCCGCGTTCAGCACACGTTCAGCTCGATGACGTCCTTGCCTTCTTGATCCAGCAAGAGGGGCAGTAGTAGATGAGTTCTGATAGCATGACAGCGTGGTGACGATGTTGGTGAAGAACAATCTCCGCAGGGCTTCGCCTAGGCACTAAGAAAACTATGATGGAGGATAAACTAGAGGGGACGGGGTTGCCGGCACATGGCTTGGTGTTTCTTGATGTGTCTTGGGTGCTAGCCCTGCCACTCTATTTATATGTTGAGCCTTGGGGTCGAAACTTGGAGTAAAAGCCTCCACAAAGTCGGTTTCACCCGAAAGGCAAGAGTCCTTCTCGGACTCCAGGGCCAGATGCCAGGGTTCCCGGCGTCTGGACCCAAACGCCAGGGACCCTGGCGTCTGGCCCCTGGACTCCACAAAACTTCCTTTTGCGCTTTCCAAAAACCTTGTGGGCTTTCCCCTTTGGCCAAAATAAAGTGTTCTTGTACCCAAACATTTCGGGAAAAACATCCGGAACCCCTTCCGGTGAATTCTGGAACCCTTTCGAAGACCAAACACTATTATCCCATATATCAATCTTTATCTTCGGGCCATTCCGGAGTTCCTCGTCATGTCCGTAATCTCATCCGGGACTCCGAACAACATTCGGTCACCAACATACATAACTCATCTAATACTATATCGTCAACGAACGTTAAGCGTGCGGACCCTACGGGCTCGAGAACTATGTAGACATGACCGAGACATCTCTCTAGTCAATAACCAATAGCAGAACGTGGATGCCCATATTGGCTCCTACATATTCTATGAAGATATTTATCGGTCGAACCGCATAACAACATACATTGTTCCCTTTGTCGTCGGTATGTTACTTGCCCGAGATTCGATCATCGATATCATCATACCTAGTTCAATCTCGTCACCGGCAAGTCTCTTTACTCGTTCCGTAATGCATCATCCCGTGACTAACTCATTAGTCACATTGCTTGCAAGGCTCATAGTGATGTGCATTACCGAGAGGGCCTAGAGATACCTCTCCGATACACAGAGTGACAAATCCTAATCTCGATCTATGCCAACTCAACAAACACCATCGGATACACCTGTAGAGCATCTTTATAATCACCCAGTTACGTTGTGACATTTGATAGCACACAAGCTGTTCCTCCGGTATTCGGGAGTTGCATAATCTCATAGTCATAGGAACATGTATAAGTCATGAAGAAAGAAAATAGCAATAAACTAAACGATCATAGTGCTAAGCTAGCGGATGGGTCTTGTCCATCACATCATTCTCTAATGATGTGATCTCATTCATCAAATGACAAAACATGTCTATGGTTAGGAAACTTAACCATCTTTGATAAACAAGCTAGTCAAGTAGATGCATACTAGGGACACTCTGTTTGTCTATGTATTCACACATGTACTAAGTTTCCGGTTAATACAATTCTAGCATGAATAATAAACATTTATCATGACATAAGGAAATATAAATATCAACTTTATTATTGCCTATAGGACATATTTCCTTCAGCTGTTGTCCTACAAAACTCTGCGCTTGGAGGCCCAACAAAGTCTACAAGAATAAAGTTGCGTAGTAGACATCAATGTGGCTTAGGTTCCAGGGAGTTGTTACTTTCGCCTGCATGATGGCCACGAGGCAAAGTACCTTCCCTATTAATTTTTGCCCAAATGGGGCAACCGGGAGCCCTCCTAGTGTTATCTTCGGGCTGATGTGGTTAGATGCACCCAGATCCCTTCGTTGAAGACAGACCCTCGTGAAGATTGGCAGGCTACTCACCTAAGCAGCCTCAGATGAGGCAGGTGTATGCCTGTGTGCACATGTTGTGCTCCAAGGGACTTACGACCACGATGGTGGTTGCCGATTTTGTCCGGCTTCGCCTGGTGCTATTGCAGAAACGCAATTGCCCGACTTGGCAGTACTACGGGGTGGACAATATTGGTTGTACCTGGAGTGGCCCTAAGAGCATGTTGAGCCAACAAGAAGTACTCAAACAAGTGAATAAGATATTAGTAGAATACTGCGGGCCTATACAACTACCGACGGGAGTGCTTGCACTGGCGAAGGACTCTGATTGTGCGGCGATCGTGCGTCACCTTCCTCATTTCGACAAATTTGGGGTTAGCAGTGGATTTTCTAGGGTCGTTTAGATCGAGGACAAGCAAGTTATTGGCCCCGCTCCCAGTATATCATCGCCGAAGGGAAGAAGGAAGCATATCCCCCTCCTCCTCCCCCATGCATTCCCAGGGGGCATGGGGAGAGTATCCATGCTTCACCCCCCATCCCAACAGCGAGGTTGCCACTCGTTTATTATTTCATCCTTTCAAAGACCACCCCTTCTGCGTAAGTGCCGCCGTCGCTGCTTCGTTGACTTATTTACTCACAATCGTGTTTTTTTCTCTTATTTATATTTGGCGGTTTTTATATGCAAGGTTCGTGAAGACGTGGGCTTCCGCATACACACCAACACCCCCGATGACCTGCTATGGGAATTTACCCCTAGGTGGTAGGGGCAAATTTGGAATCCTCGGTCCCCTTGCCCCCTAGGCCAGTCGCCCTGCTCCCCAGCCCTTCCGTGTCTCGGGCATGGAGTTCACCGCAGCGGCCATGGGTTTGGACCTGGTGGCATCTACATGGCCTCCTGCTTGGGGCTTTTTTGCCATCCCCAGCCAGCCCGAGCTTCGTGGTGTGGCCTTTGTTTCTGAGATGGTGGGTAGCCCAGCCCCCCCACCAAAGGTATCCATCACAGGATGCCAGACTCTCCGACCAGATGGAGGTGGGAGGCATGAAAACCCCCAAGGGGAAGGGCGCTGACAAGAAGGCCATCCCTGGAACTCCGAAGGCTACGATGGCCACCATTTGTGAAGGGTTGAGTTTCGATGGGTCAGCCGGGACTGGTTCTTCCTTGGACCCGTAGACATGTGAGTGTATGCTTGTAAGTGTTTCCCACCCTCTTGAGACACTTTCTAATTTTTGAGGTACATTTTCACCTCCGTCGAGGAGGCCACTTTTGACGTCCCAGCCACACTAGCAGCCCCCATGGATGTTGGGGAATGTTGCAGGGAAAATAAAAATTTTCTACGCACAGGCAAGATCTATCTATGGAGATGCATAGCAACGAGAGGGCAGAGTGTGTCTACGTACCCTCGTAGACTGTAAGTGAAAGAGTTTATTAACGCGGTTGATGTAGTCGAACTTCTTCGTGCTCTAACCAATCGAGTACCGAACGTGCGACACCTCCACATTTAGCACATGTTCAGCTCGGTGATGTCTTCACCTTCTTGATCCAGCAAGACGGGCGAAGTAGTAGATGTGTTTCGATAGCACAACAACATGGTTACGGTGATGGCGAAGCTATCTTCGCATGGGCTTCGCCTAAGCACTCCGAAAATAGGACCGAGGGACGAAACTGTGGAGAGGGGCGCCGCACATGGCTAAGAGATTGTCATGGGCTATGTGTGGCACCCCCTCCCACATATATATAGGTGGGGAGAGGGGAGGCTGCCAGGAGGCTCCACAAGTGGGGCCAAATCCCACTTGTGCTCCTGCCCCTTGCCGCGCCCCCTACCATGTTTGTTGCGGGAGGAAGGCAGGGGACGTGGCGCCTCCCCTTTCCTTTCTCACGTGAGGAGGGAAAGGCAGGAGGGGCCAACCCTCCCCCTTTCCTTCCCCTAGGGACGGCGGCCAGGGAGAGGGCACGCCAGCCCCCTTGTGGGTTGGTGTGTCCCTCCCCTTGGCCCATTAGGCCCATAGACCTCTCGGGGGTGTCCGGAACCCCTTCCGGCGATCCGATGACTACCCGGTGCACTCCGAAACTCTTCTGGTGTCCAAATAGTATCGTCATATATATCAATCTTTACCTCCAGACCATTCTGGAGCTCCTCGTCATGTACATGATCTGATCCGGGACTCCTAACAACATTCGGTCATGAAATCATATAACTCATATAACACTATATCATTAATGAAAGTTAAGTGTGTGGACCCTACGGGTTCGAGAACTATGTAGACATGACTGAGACACCTCTCTGGTCAATAACCAATAGTGGAACCTGGATGCCCATATTGGTTCCTACATATTCTATGAAGATCTTTATCGGTTGAACCTTATGACAACATACGTAACTCCCTTTGTCTATCGGTATGTTAGTTGCCCGAGATTCGATCATCGGTATCTTCATAGCTAGTTCAATCTCGTTACCGGTACATCATCTTGTAACTAACTCATTAGTCACTTTGCTTGTAAGGCTTCTTATGATGTGTATTACTGAGAGGGACCGGAGATACCTCTCCGATACACGGAGTGACAAATCCTAATCTCGATCCATGCCAACTCAACAGACACCTTTGGAGATACCTGTAGAGCATCTTTATTATCACCTAGTTACGTTGTGACGTTTGATAGCACACAAGGTATTTCTCCGGTATCCAGGAGTTGCATGATCTCATAGTCAAAGTTTAAGTGCATCTAGTGCCACCCCTAGTTGGTTTTGGAGTAATGACGACAAACTTGGTTGAGGGACTAATGTGTTTGTGAGAATTGCAAGATAACACAGGTAGTAGTCCCTTATTGATTCGGTTTACCTACCAGAGATGACCCCTAAATATGTGTGAAGACATTGAAGACAATGGTGGTCTGTGAAGAGATTCACATTGAAGACTATGACAGGAGAAGACATCGCATGAAGACTATGGATTGCAAAGACATAGTTGTTTCGTAGTTTCCTTTTCTTCTTTGTTGAGTCATAGGAACCACCATACTGTTAAGTGGGGTCCAAGTGAACAAAGTCAGAGTGCCTGAAGTGATGCTCAACCAAATCTTATGTCTTCGAGCGAAGACTATGAGAGAAAATCTTATCTAGAGCTGGATAAGCCAGCTTTACTTGTAGCCCAAGTCAAGCTGCCGCATGTGTTTGAAATCTGACCGTTGGATATGTGTCAGTACCTTAGTGACCCAGGGTCATTTCGTACAAATCAGGTCGGGTTGCCTCCTGGCTATAAATATCCCACCCCTACACCATAAATTGGTGGCTGCTCAGAGTTAGTGCACGGCTTTTGTCGTTTGAGAGCAACCCACCTCCGAAGCCTTTGAGAGAGAAATCCTTGCAAGGACAAAGCCCTAAATACCTAGGGCCAAAGAGTGTTAGGCATCACTGAAGTCTTTCTGTCTGCATGATCTGAAGACTTGTTACACTTGAGAACTGTGAATCCTCCAGCCGGTTAGGCGTCGCGTTCTGAGCATCCAAGAGTCATTGTGGATCACCAATGAACGAAGTCTGTGAAGGTTTGGAAGTCTCCCTTGAAGACTTACCAGAGTGATTGGGCGAGGACTGTGTGTTCTTAGCTCAAGGGGAATAAGGTCAAGACGCGGTCTTCTGAGTTGAATCTCGGCCTCCCTAACCAGACGTACAGTTGTCACAGCAACTGGAACTGGTCCAACAAATCCTTGTCCTCACCAAGCAACTAGTTCTATCCTTTACCTTTGTTTACTTACAGTTTGTCTTCGTGAAGTCATTGCCTGCTTGCATGATCTGATTGACTTCATTGTGTGAAGATTGTTGTTGTTTGGTTTCATACTATCTTCCATCTTGATCCATACTACCTAGCTGTTGATAGTCTTCGTGCTTTCACTTCATTGCTTACTTGACTATGGCTTGTCTAGTGTAGTCTACCTTCCGCTTCATATCAATAGGTTCATTTCTACTATTTGTCTTCAAAGCCCCCGTGTTTTGGAGACTTCCATAAAAATCGCCTATTCACCCCCCTCTAGTCGATAACTAGCTCTTTTAATTGGTATTAGAGCAAGGTGCTCACTTGTTCTGTGTGATTCGGTTTAATCACCTGGAGTTTTAGCTATGTCGACTGCAGGGATAATCAAAGTCTCCGCTGCGTGCCCTGTCTTCGATGGCATTGATTACCCCTACTGGAAGAATAAGTTTCACATGCGTCTTGAAGCCCTTGATGTCGACCTTCGGTATGTCGTCAATAACGGCGTTCCTAAGGCCGGTGAGGGTGTCACCCCTGCTGATGTCAAGAAGTTCATTCAACTGGATTCTACTGCAAAGAACATCATCTGTGGTCATCTGACCAAAGGACAATATGGTCGTGTGAGTGCTCTGGAAATTGCGAAGCTAGTCTGGGACTGGCTCTCCAAGGTCAACGAAGGCGTCTCAACCCAGAGAGACTCAAGGATCAGTGTTCTTCGCAACCTCTTCAACCGCTTCAAGAGAAATGACAATGAGAATGTTCAGCTAACGTTTGATCAACTCACTGACATCACAAATGAGCTTCATGCACTCGGCGCCACTGAGATCACCAAGCATGAAATCGTCAAGACACTTTTGAGATCACTCGACAACTCATTTGACACCCTGGTCCTGATGATTCAAGAACACCCTGACTTTAAGACTCTCGATCCGTCTGACATACTTGAGAGGCTCAACACACATGAGTTCCAGATATCTGAGAAAAGAGATATCTATGGTCCCAACTATGGCCTAACTCGTGCCTTGAAGGCAAAGGTTGTTTCCTCGTCTGAAGAAGAATCTGACTGTAGTTCTGAGGATCCTAAAGACAATGGAAAGGAACTTGCCATGCTAGTGAAGAAGTTCCAGAGGTTCACCAAGAAGAAAGGCTCCAGACAGTCTTCAAGATCCAGCTCAAGAAATGATGAAGCTTCCTCCCGTGACTACAAGAAGAGAACGTGCCACAAGTGCAAGAAACCTAGTCACTACATCTCTGAATGTCCTCAATGGGACAATGAAAACAACAACAAGAAGAAGATCAAGGAATATGATTCTGATGACGAGAAGAAGAAGAAATCCTCAAAGTCTTCTTCCAAGTCTTTGTCGAAGTCTTCATCACACAAGAAGAGCTCATCCAGCAAGGCTCGTGCATTTGTTGGCAAGGAGATGGATTCAGAGGAGGAGTCTGCATCTGAGGAGGTGGAGATGGAGTCTGAAGAGGAATCTGATTCAGGCGTGGCAAGCCTGGCTCTAGCTTCAGCATACGTCTCCAAGTCCATCTTCGACACTGAAGACAATGACCTCGTCACCAACAATGATGCTAATGATGAGGATGACTTTGCACCCACCTACTGCTTCATGGCCCGTGGTGCCAAGGTAAACTCACGCGATGCTCACAGACATCAAGTGAAGATGACTCTGAATGTGAATCTAAACCTAGCTACAAAACACTTGCTAAAATTGCTACACAGCAACAGAATGCTATGGAACATATTCAAAAGCTGTTAGACAAAAGTGATGACCTATTGGACGCGGAAATGACTCGAACTCAGTCCTTAATTGAAGACATTAAAAATCTTCATGTTAAGCACGAAGAACTTGAAAGTCGTCATGAAACGCTCTCGACTACTCATGAAAAGCTCTCCTATGATTATCTTCAAAGGAAGCAAGAGCTTGAGAACTTGAGATCGATTCATGAAGATCTTCAAAAGGAGAACAAGTCACTCCGCGCTCAATAGATCAGTTCCGCTCAGGAAGGATTTGAACCACCATGTCTAAAATGCCTTGAGCGTGATAATGCTACTTCTGTTGCTGAATGTTTTACTGCTACTACTGTTGCAATATCTTCAACTGCTGATGTGGTAACTAACCCCTCTGCTGAGGATGCCACTACTATTGCTGATGAGAATGCCAGGTTGAAGACATAGCTTGAGACAGGAATGTACAAAAGTCTCAAAGGGCATCAAACACTATGTGATGTCCTCAAGAAAAAGATTCTGAACCGAAACCCAAGGAAAGAGGGTGTTGGGTTCGAGAGGAAAATGAATGTTGATGGTTCTTACTGGAAGCATGAGCAGTACCCCAAAACCACATGGGTTGCTGCAAAGGGACCTTCAGTGGATCCATCTACCTTATCTGGCTTCACTTGTGCTAACCCGATTATCATTGATGAATCCTTTGATGCAAACTATAAATTGTTTAAGAATCAGAATGGTGAAGTGTTTGCCATGTATATTGGTACTAACTGCAGGAATGGACCACCTTTGAAGAAGATCTGGGTGCCCAAGAGTTGTCTTGAAAATCTTCAGGTGAATGTCATCATGACACCACCTGGGAAGAAGACAAACCCCATACCAAAGGCTTCATATGGTCCAATGGCTTCATACGGACAGAGGACTCACCAGTCACCCTAAGACTAATGTTTTGTAGGGAAACCATACTCAGGCCTATGAATATGAGCGTGTTTCATCAAACCTCCATGTTCATAAGACCAAGAACTATTCTGCCTATTCTTATGAGTATTATTCACCTCCTGCAAGACTATTTGCTAGGGCTCCAAAGCCAAAGTTCTCATATGCTGCACTTAGACTCATTGCTTCGAAGCCACCCCTGAAAATGTGGGTGGTTAAGAAAACTTAACTCTCTTTTGCAGGGAAGCTATTGTTGGGGACCTAAAACATCTTGTGGGGTGCAAGATAAAATGCCCAAATGGTCTTACTATGTATTTTGTTCCTGAATCGCTTGCCAATCATCCTATCAGTCCTAACCTGGATATGAGCTTTCATAATCCACTTGCTCGTCAAATGTTTATGCTTCACGATACTCTTCGTGAAGCCTATCCCCCTAACTACACTGTAGGGTATGACACCAAAGGCTTCAGAATGGATTATTGACAGTGGATGCACTAATCACATGACTGGTGATCGAAGTCTTCTCATGGACTCAACCTTACGTCCATCTGACAAGAGTCACATCACATTTGCTGACACTGGTAAAAGCAAGGTATTGGGTCTAGTTAGAGTTGCAATCTCAAAGGATCAGCACATGGATTAAGTGATGCTTGTTGAATCCCTTGGTTTCAACTTAATGTCTGTCTCAATGCTTTGTGACTTGAACATGATTGTGATATTTGGAAAATATTGTTGCCTTGTTCTAATGGAATTTGACAAGTCTCTAGTCTTTGAAGGGTACCGAAAAGGTGATCTGTACATGGTAGATTTCTCAGCAGGACCACAGTTGGTCGTATGTCTTCTAGCAAAAGCTTCAGAGTGTCGGCTCTGGCATCGGAGGCTAGGGCATGCTGGCATGAGGAACTTGTACACTCTCTCGAAGAAGAAGCATGGCATAGGCATCGAGGGCGTCAAGCTCAAAAAGGATCATCTGTGTGGTGCCTGCGAAGCTGGGAAGATGACTAGGGCCAAGCATCCCTCGAAGACAATCATGATGACATCACGTCCTTTCGAGCTGCTTCACATGGACCTATTCGGCCCTACTCATTACTCCACTCTCACTACCACTGCTTGTCTCTATGGTTTCGTCATTGTTGATGATTACTCTAGATATACCTGGGTGCACATAATTCTCTACAAGACTGAAGTGCAGGATGTCTTCAGACAATTTGCCAATCGTGCCATGACGAACTATGGCATCAAGATCAAGCATATCAGAAGTGACAATGGCATAGAGTTCAAGAACACTGGCCTTGACACCTATCTTGATACATTGGGCATCACTCATGAGTTCTCTGGCCCATACACACCTCAGCA
This sequence comes from Triticum dicoccoides, assembly GCF_002162155.2. NCBI lineage: Eukaryota > Viridiplantae > Streptophyta > Magnoliopsida > Poales > Poaceae > Triticum > Triticum dicoccoides. The sequence goes on along the minus strand of NC_041382.1, from coordinate 531,757,063 downwards.
GAATGGCATCATGGAGCGCAAGAACATGACACTCATTGAGATGGCTCGAATGATGCTTGATGAGTACAAGACTCCAAGGAAGTTTTGGCCTGAAGTTATTGATATTGGATGACATGTCATCAACCGTGTTTATATTCACAAGCTTCTAAAGAAGACACCATATGAGCTACTGACTGGTAAGAAGCCAAACGTAAGCTACTTCGGAGTATTTGGTGCTAGGTGCTGGATCAAAGATCCGCATCACACTTCAAAATTTGCACCGAAAGCACATGATGGTTTTATGCTTGGTTACAGAAAGGATTCGCACTCCTACAGAGTCTTCAACCTCTTTCACTATAAAGTGGTTGAAATTGTGGATGTGCGGTTCGATGAAACTAATGGCTCGCAAAGAGAGCACCTGCCAAATGTGCTAGATGAAGTCTCACCAAGTGAATCCATCAAGCTTATGGGTATTGGAGAAATCATACCTTCAGAGGCACAGGCTGAAGAGGAACTTATCATTTCTGCACCAAATCAACCTGAAGACTCTGTTCAACCTGAAGCCAATGCTGAAGATGAAGACAGTGATCAACAAGGGCAAAATCTTCGTCCAGTTCATCCTCGTGTTGCAAATGAAGTACAAATTGAGAAGATAATTGATAGCATCAATGCACCTGGTCCACTCACTCGTTCAAGAGCAACTCAGCTAGCAAATTTATGTGGGCACTTTGCATTTGTCTCTATATCTGAACCCAAGAAAGTTGATGAAGCCTTCATGGAACCTGAGTGGATTCAAGCTATGAAAGAAGAGCTTAAATAGTTCGAGCTGAACAATGTGTGGGAATTGGTCAAGCGTCCTGACCCACAGAAGCATAATATCATCGGTACCAAGTGGATCTATCACAACAAACAAGATGAGCATGGTCAAGTTGTCAGAAACAAGGCTCGTCTCGTTGCTCAAGGATACACTCAAGTTGAAGGGATTGAATTCGATGAAACATTTGCTCCGGTGGCTAGGCTTGAAGCCATTCGCATTCTGCTAGCCTATGCCAACCATCACAACATCCTCCTGTATCAAATGGATGTGAAGAGTGCCTTTCTCAATGGCAAGATTGAAGAAGAAGTGTATGTGGCACAACCACCTGGCTTTGAAGATCCAAAACATCCTGATATGGCTTACAAGCTCAACAAGGCACTCTATGGCCTCAAACAAGCCCCTCGTGCTTGGTATGACACTCTCAAAGACTTCCTAAAGAGCAAAGGCTTCAAACCTGGTTCCTTGGATCCCACTCTCTTCACGAAGACATACAATGGTGAACTGTTTGTGTGCCAGATCTATGTGGACGACATTATCTTCGGCTGCACTGACAAAAGATACAATGATGAGTTTGGACACATGATGCAAGAGCAATATCATATATCCACGATGGGTGAGCTGAAGTTCTTCCTTGGTCCTCAAATTCATTAGCAAAGCAACGACATCTTCATATCTCAAGAGAAATACCTCAAAGATTGCCTTAAGAAGTTTGGAATGCAAGACTGCAAGGGATACATGACGCCAATGCCAACTAAAAGTCATCTGGGCCCCGACGACAATGGTAAAGAGTTCGATCAAAAGGCATACCGCTCCATGATTGGTTCTTTACTCTATTTATGTGCATCTAGGCCAGATATCATGCTTAGCGTTTCCATGTGTGCCCAATTCCAAGCGGCACCAAAGGAGTCGCATCACTTAGCTGTGAAGCGAATTCTTCGATATTTGTCTTACACCCTGCTACCTCTTGAGCAATGCGTTGGTTTTCCCTTGAAGAGGAAAGGGTGGTGCAGTAAAGCAGTGTAAGTATTTCCCTCAGTTTTTGAGAACCAAGCGGTGTGACTTAGAATCGGGGTCCCGATAGCTTTTGGTATCAGAGCCTGACTGCCTGTAGGATTACCAAGCCAACCTGGTCGAAGTTGGGTCTACAAATTCTTTAGCTATATAGGGGAATTGATTGTGGAAGGGAATGTAAGGCTCTTTTTACTCCTTATACCTCATGCTTTCTGATCTGAGTCATCCTATCTTTCCTACGGGGTTAAGGAACTAGGCTTTCTCTTCCGTCTATCAGGATCACGTGTTACTACTCCGTAATCTCTAAGGATTGGTTGATCTGAGTCATATCCCAGTTCGAGTACCTCCGGTGTAGCCTGTTTAGTAATATCTCAGAACCTTGAGTGATGATGTTGAGTATGGTGCTACCCCGTCTTTTGCAGAATGTCTAATTTCGAGCATTTTACTGCCGTTATGCTGCCGGAATTGTCCTAGGAGTTCAAGACATAGTATTTTCCTCGTACTATATTCTACATCCTTATGATGATGCCGAATCCATCCTTTGTTTCCTTGGTTGGTTCTTCAGGATGTCGTTAGTTAACCGAAGTTCTGTTGCTCGTAGCCAGAACCACGGAGATGGTAGGGATGAGGATCCTCCCGACCAGCCTTCATTGGCAGAGTTCATGTTAGAGATGGAGAAGAACAAGCGAGAGTCTAACCGCTTGTTAGCACGTATTGAGGAGAACACCCCCCATCAGCACAAAGAGTCAGTGACCATCTATGATTTCATTGGTCTGAAACAACCTACCTTCCATCATTCCATTGAACCACTTGATGCAGATGACTGGCTTCGTAGTATCACTCACGAGCTGCATTCTGCGAACATAGCTGAAGGTGACAAGGTCACCTATGCTGCATATCACCTGGAAGGTCCTGCTAGTATTTGGTGGCAGAACTATGAGGCTATGCTTCCAGCTGGCCAGATACCCACCTGGAGAGATTTCACTGAGGCTTTTTGCGAGCATCACATCCCTCTGGCTCTCATTGACCGCAAGAGAGAAGAGTTCTGTAGTTTCACCCAGGATAAGATGGCTATTGATGATTACAGTAGAGAGTTTGAGAACCTCGCCCGCTATGCTACAGAAGAGGTGTCCACGGACGCCAAGAAGCAGGCTAGGTTCCGGAAGGGTCTCAACCCCAAGTTGCGTCGTGATCTCCACTTGCATCATTGCAATACATTTTAGGCTCTTGTGAACAAGGCCATTAATGCAGAGACAACTCAACTCACTTACGAGGAGTCTCGTAAGCACACCCGTGATTTGGGTTCTCCCTCCGGTTCTAGTTCTCAGAAGCGCCGGATTTGGGTTCCGAACTTCGCTCTTCCACCCGGTTATTCACCGAGGCCCTCTTATGTGGCGCCTCACCCAGTTCAATCATATGCTACACCCAGGCCTATTGGTAGACTGCTTGTCAAAGCGGGTCCACGTCCCACTTCAGGGACTTGTTTCACATGCGGAGAGCCAGGACACTATGCACGTGACTGCTCTCAAACCAACTATGCTCCACCTCTGCCTGAGAAGTCTGTTGGCCGTGGTAAGCCATCACGCAAGATGATTAGTGTCAAGTCAGCTCCCATTGAATGTGGATGTGTGCATCACGTCTTAGCCAAAGACGCTCATGATGATCCGGATGTCGTTCTTGGTACACTCCTTGTCAATTGCCATCCAGCTTCGGTTCTGTTCGATACCGGAGCATCTCACTCCTTCATCTCTGAAGGCTATGCTCGTTTGCACGACATGTCATTTTGTGATATGCCAACTCCACTTGAAATCCAAACTCCAGGGTCTAGATGGAAAACTACCAGAATAAGCCATGGTAATGAAATCCTTGTTGACAGACTTGTATTCCTTGCATCACTTATAGCCCTCAAGTCTAGAGACATTAACATCGTCTTGGGTATGGACTAGATGAAAGCTCATTATGCCAAGATTGATTGTTACACCAGGTCTGTTCAACTTACACATCCATATGGCAAGATAGTCACTGTCTCCACTAGAGTTGCAAAGCGCCAACTCTATTCTCTTAATGCCAACCCTCTTCCAGACCTTGAAGATATCCCGTGTAACACCCCGGATGTAACTTCCCCAATTTGTACTCCAACTCTTGCCGTCTCCGGCGTTAAGTTATATTTATTTTCTCGGGTTCGGATCTTTGTCTCTGTGTGTTGTTATCGTTGTCATGCATCTCATATCATGTCATCATGTGCATTGCATTTGCATACGTGTTCGTCTCATGCATCCGAGCATTTTTCCCCATTGTCTGTTTTGCATTCTGGCGCTTCGTTCTCCTCCGGTGGTCATTTCTAACTTTCTTTCGTGTGTGGGGATTAAACATTTCCGGATTGGATCGAGACTTGCCAAGCGGCCTTGGTTTACTACCGGTAGAGCGCCTGTCAAGTTTCGTATCATTTGGACTTCGTTTGATACTCCAACGGTTAACCGAGGGACCAAAAAGGCCTCGTGTGTGTTGCAGCCCAACACCCCTCCAATTTGGCCCAAAACCCACCTAACTCTGCTCCATCATCTAGAGCATTCGCTCACGATCGCGTGGCCGAAAACCGCACCTCATTTGGACTCTCCTAGCTCCTTCTATGGCTATAAATAGACCCCCCGAATTCCGGATCTTTCTCCCCCCTAAACCCTAAAAATCCCCTCCGACGCGCCGGACATTGTCCGCCCGCGCCGGACACTCCGCGCCGCCGCCCCCGCACCAGTCGCGTGCTGCCACGTGGCCTCGCCGCCGCCTCCCACCGCGCGGCCCGGGAGGCCCAGGGAGGGCCCCCGCGGCCCGAAGCCGCCGCCGCCTTGCCGC
>NC_041382.1:531738469-531752030 GCF_002162155.2 Triticum dicoccoides | reverse complement strand
TCCCTCTCCGTCGAGCTCTGGCGTGAACAGTTACTCCGGCCGTCGTTCCTCGATTTCCGTGCCCCGATCTAGATCTGGCGTGAACAGTAACCCTAGAGGTTGATTTTTTTTCTCCAAGTCCCGAAATTCCAGATCCATATGCACATGTTCGTCAGGCTGTAACTTTGCATCCGTAGCTCTGATTCATGCATATAGCATATCAAAATGTTCATCTCAGAGAGTGCATCATTTCATTCCATTGCATCATTTTCATTTGAGTTCATCTTGATGCCCGAAATGCTGTTAGAAGAGGGCTACTTGAGATAATTGTCAGATCTGCTACTCCAATTAGGTTTTTGTCATTTTTGCCATGATTAATGTGTGCATGCTATGACCTGATGCTCTACATGTGTTTTGTTAAGAGTTTTGTAATCTTTCCAGAGGTGCAACCCATGTATTTTTAGGATGTGTGTGTTGTCTAGTGCAAGCTTGCAAAGTGGTGCACTTGCTAATTCTGTTTTCAGGGACTTAGTAATTTCACTAAGTCCTGGAGCTGTTTATCTCATGATGCCATATGTTCTTGTTGTTTCCTAGTGATCCGTACCTCTTTTGAGGATGATCAGTAAGGATGTTTTGTTAATATTGTAGTGCTCTATCCATCCATGTCTTTGTTTGCAATTATGGAGAACCCTAGCTTGAGTCAATCGAGCTCTATTTTTGCTACTTCGTGAATCTGGGAAGATTGTCAACTTGTTTGCAATTTTGCCGGTGATGTTGTAGTTGATCCGTGCATGCTATGCTATTGTTCTTGCCATGTCTAGCTTGCATTTTGTGCCTTCTTGATGGGTGTATGCTTGTCTTGCCATGACTTGCACCGTAGTGAGTGCATCGAGCTCGTAAACATGCCTACTTGAGCTATATTTCAGCTTGCTCCAGTTTTCACTAAGTATGAAAACTGAGTATGTTTTTGCTATGTTCACATGCTTGCAATTGTATTTTCTGATCCCTTTTGGCTCAAGGTCACTAAGGGACTTCTGTTAAGCTCTTTGAGTAGCTCCATGCCATGGTTTACTTTGCCATGTTCAGATCCTGTAGCATATAGTTTTGTTGCTCCAAAGAGGGCTACCTGATCTGAAATTCCAGACAAGTGTTAATTTCACTAAATCTGAGATCTGTTTGTCATATGCATTTTTGCCATGCTTGTTTGAACCTGTTAATGGATGATTTGGCCGTAGCTCAATGCTAGACTTTTGTTAAGCATCTTGTATGCATCCCTGCCATATATTTTGTTGTCATGTTTGGGTGCTGTAGCATGGTCATCTCATTGCATTTAGATGGCTACTTGCTGTAAATCGCAAACCAGTGTCATTTTTGAATCGCTTGCCATTTCCAAACCGTAACTCCAATTCCGGCGTTCTTTATATCGTTTTCAAGTGATTTCGTCTCATCTTTCCAGTGGCACACTTGGATTTCCAAGTTGAGGCCAGGTTCATGCATTTCCTTCCATATCTTGCTTTTTGCATCCCGCATCGCATTCCGCATAGCATATCATCATTGCATCATATTGTTTGTTCCTTGCATGTGGTTGATTGTATCCTTGTTGCTTGTTTGTCTTGTTTGGGTAGAGCCGGGAGATGAGTTTGCTAACGAGGAGCCCGTTGAGTTTGCTTTCGAGGATCCAGTCAACTCTGACAACTGTGCAGGCAAGATGATCATACCCTCGAAATCATTACTATCTTTGCTATGCTAGTTTGCTCGCTCTTTTGCTATGCCAATGCTACGATGCCTACCACTTGCTTTCAAGCCTCCCAAATTGCCATGTCAAACCTCTAACCCACCATTGTCCTAGCAAACCGTTGTTTGACTATGTTACCGCTTTGCTCAGCCCCTCTTATAGCGTTGCTAGTTGCAGGTGAAGATTGAAGGCCGTTCCTTGTTGGAACATTTATTTACTTGTTAGGATATCATTATATTGCTATGTTATCTTAATGCATCTATATACTTGGTAAAGGGTGGAAGGCTCGGCCTCTCGCCTAGTGTTTTGTTCCACTCTTGCCGCCCTAGTTTCCGTCATATCGGTGTTATGTTCCCGGATTTTGCGTTCCTTACGCGGTTGGGTTATAATGGGAACCCCTTGATAGTTCGCCTTGATTAAAGCTTTTCTAGCAATGCCCAGCCTTGGTTTTACCATTTGCCACCTAGCCTTTTCTTTCCCTTGGGTTCTGCAGACTCAAGGGTCATCTTATTTTAACCCCCCCCCGGGCCAGTGCTCCTCTGAGTGTTGGTCCAAACTAGAGCCCCTTGCAGCGCCACCTCGGGGAAACTCGAGGGCTGGTTTTAGTTGTACGGATTGCTTATCTGAGTGTGCCCTGAGAAAGAGATATGTGCAGCTCCTACCGGGATTTGTCGGCACATTCGGGCGGTGTTGCTGGTTTTGTTTTAACCTGTCGAAGTGTCTTGAATTACCGAGATACTGAGTCTGATTGGAACGTCTTGGGAGGAGGTCTATTCCTTCGTTGACCGTGAGAGCTTGTCATGGGCTAAGTTGGGACTCCCCTGCAGGGATTTGAACTTTCGAAAGCCGTGGCCGCGGTTATGGGCAGATAGGAATTTGTTAATGTCCGGTTGTAGATAACTTGAACCTTAACTTAATTAAAATGAATCAACTGAGTGTGTTACCGTGATGGCCTCTTCTCGGCGGAGTCCGGGAAGTGGACACGGTGTTGGAGTAATGTTTGCGTAGGTTGCTCTCTAGTTCCTCGCTCGTGCCTTGCCTCCTCTTCTCGCTCTCTTTTGCGAATAAGTTAGCCACCATACTTGCTAGTCTCTTGCTGCAGCTCCACTTATATTTACATTGCCTTACCTACAAGCTTAAATAGTCTTGATCGCGAGGGTGCGAGATTGCTGAGTCCCTATGGCTCGCAGATTACTATTACCCTAGATGCAGGGCCTGATGATTCCGCTCCAGCAAACGCGTATGAGCTCAAGTGGGAGTTCGACGAAGACTATCAACGTTACTATGTTTCCTTTCCCGACGATCAGTAGTGGTGCCCAGTTGGGGGTGAACAGGACCGTTGTCGCATGTTGGGTTCTCTTTTATTTTGGCGCCGTAGTCGGGCCATGAGTGTTTGGATGATGTAATGTTATTTATGTACTTGATTGACGTGGCGAGTGTAAGCCAACTATGTTATCTCCCCTTTATTATTTATATTACATGGGATGTTGTGAAGATTGCCTTACTTGCGACATATGCCTTCAATGCTATTATGTCTCTAAGCCGTGCCTCGACACGTGGGAGCTATAGTCGCATCGAGGGTGTTACATCCCGGTAGTCCGTGACTTTCCGGATGTCTTTCCAGAGGAACTGCCAGGTATTCCACCTGACAGAGATGTAGAGTTTGTCATAGATCTTATCCCAGGAACCGCTCCAATCTCTAGGAGACCTTACAAGATGGCACCCTTAGAACTAGCTGAGCTTAAGAAACAACTCGATGAATCCTTGCAAAAGGGTTTCATCCGTCCTAGTTCTTCTCCCTGGGCTTGCCCCGTCCTCTTCGTCAAGAAGAAGGATGGCACGGACCAAATGGTTGTAGATTATCATCCCGTTAATTTGGTCACAATAAAGAACAAGTATCCGCTCCCCAGGATCAACGACATGTATGATCAGCTCGCTGGATCCTCAATCTTTTCAAAGATGGATTTGAGGTTAGGCTACCATCAAATCAAGATCAGAAATGGGGACATTCCTAAGACGGCTTTTGTCACTCGTTATGGCCAGTATGAGTACACTGTCATGTCCTTTGGTCTAACCAATGCTCCAGCTACTTTCTCCCGCTTGATGAACTCGATCTTCATGGAGTACTTAGATAAGTTCGTCGTGGTTTACCTCGATGATATCCTTATTTACTCGAAGAACGAGGAAGAGCATGCCGAACATCTTAGACTTGTGTTAGAAAAACTCAGAGAGCATCGTCTTTATGCCAAGTTCTCCAAGTGCGAATTTTGGTTGCCAGAAGTGACCTACCTAGGCCACGTGATCTCTAGTAAGGGCATTGCTGTCAATCCCGAGAGAGTTCAAGCCATTCTTGATTGGACTCCACCTGAGACAGTTAAACAAGTTAGGAGTTTCCTTGGTCTAGCCAGTTATTGTCGCCGCTTCGTTGAGAACTTCTCCAAAGTGGCCAAACCTCTCACGGAACTTCTCAAGAAAGATAAAAAGTTTGAGTGGTCCCCACAGTGTGAGCACAGTTTTCAGGAACTGAAAAGACGCCTGACTTCTGTTCCCATACTTGTGCCACCGGATTTCACTAAGGACTTTGTTATCTATTGTGATGCCTCACGACAAGGACTAGGTTGCATTCTTATGCAAGATCGCCATGTGATTGCCTATGCATCTCGACAGTTGCATCCACATGAGGAGAATTATCCTACACATGATCTAGAGCTTGCAGCCGTAGTCTATGCACTTAAGACCTGGCGACATTACCTTCTTGGTAAACGCTGCGAGATTTATACTGACCACCAGAGTCTCAAGTATATCTTCACCCAACCAGATTTGAACCTTAGGCAAATACGTTGGTTGGAGTTGGTCTCAGATTACGACTTAGGGATTACCTACACCCCAGGCAAGGGAAATGTCATGGCTGATGCACTAAGTCGTAATTCCTATTGCAACAATCTCATGTTGCAACAGGGCCAACCACTTCTCCTTGAGGAGTTATGTAAGCTCAACCTTCACATTGCTCCTCACGGATTCCTTTCTACCTTGGTGGCGAAACCTACTCTTGTGGATCAGATCATCTCTGCTCAGAAGCAGGATACGGGAATTTCCCGGATCAAGAGAAACATTAACAAGGGAGTTGGTGAGTTGGTGGTAGTTTCTCTATAGATGATCGTGGTGTTGTTTTCTTTGAGAGTCGCTTGGTGGTTCCCAAGAATCAACATCTTCGACAATTAATCCTTAAGGAGGCGCATGTATCTCCTCTCACGATTCATCCCGGTAGCACTAAAATGTATCAGGACCTACGCCAGAGGTTCTGGTGGACTAGGATGAAGAGAGAAATCACTGAGTTCATTGCTAACTGTGACGTTTGTCGTCGTGTTAAGGCAGAACATCAAAGGCCTGCTGGCACACTTCATCCTTTGGCTATTCCTGAGTGGAAATGGGATAAAGTTGGTATGGACTTCATCACCGGCTTTCCCAGGACCAAGAGAGGGAATAATGCTATCTTCATAGTCATTGATCGTCTTTCCAAAGTGGCTCACTTCCTACCTGTTTGAGAGAGTATCACTGCTAGTCAGCTTGCTGACTTATATATTTCTCGAATAGTGTCACTTCATGGTGTTCCACTAGAGATCAATTCAGACCGTGGTAGTCTTTTCACTTCTCATTTCTGGGAGAGTTTCCAAACTGCCATGGGCACCCATCTTTCCTTCAGTACCGCTTTCCACCCTCAATCAAGTGGTCAGGTGGAAAGGGTCAACCAAATTCTCGAAGACATGCTCAGAGCTTGTGTTATCTCATTCGGTATGGATTGGGAGAAGTGTCTTCCCTTCGCTGAGTTTGCTTATAACAATAGCTACCAATCCAGCCTCAAGAAAGCTCCTTTTGAGGTTCTGTATGGACGAAGATGTCGAACACCTTTGAACTGGTCAGAAACCGGTGAAAGAGAATTCTTTGGACAGGATATGATCCAGGAGGCAGAAGAGCAAGTTCGCATCATTCGTGAGAATTTGAAAATAGCCCAATCTCGTCAAAAGAGCTAGTATGACCGTAGTCATAAGGAAGTGGCTTATGAAGTTGGCGACAAAGCTTACCTTTAGGTTACCCCTTTGAAGGTTACCCATCGTTTCGGTATCAAGGGCAAGTTGGCTCCTTGTTACATTGGTCCTTTTCGCATTCTCGCTAAACGAGGAGAGGTTGCGTACCAGTTGGAACTACCCCCACATCTTTCTCGAGTACATGATGCCTTCCACGTCTGTCAACTCAGGCGTTGCTTCTCAGATCCCATCCGCGGAGTGGACCACGAAACACTTGATCTCCAAGATAACCTCACTTATTAAGAGTACCCCGTCCGCATTCTGGATCAAGCAGAGCGTGTCACCTGACGTCATAACATCAAGTTTCTCAAGGTTCAGTGGTCTCATCATTCCGAGAGAGAAGCTACTTGGGAGCGAGAAGATCGTCTTCGACTTGAGTACCCCACTTTCTTTCCGCCGACCCCTGAATCTCGGGATGAGATTTTTTCGAGTGGGGGCGAGTTGTCACATCCCTAGTTCTGGTATGACCTAGGCTAGCCTTCATGTTTGCACCATGTTTAAATTTCATTGAAATTTGAAATGGGGATTTGTGGAACCCTCAGAATCATTCTGGAAATGACCCAAATAAAAAATTGCTCCAAAAGGGTCCAAGAAAATGCTCATGTTGCTCTCTGAAAATATTGGACAGAGATAAAAATCAAACCAACATTTTCAGGAGCTCATAAGTATTTATTTTGGGCATTTGGAATTAATGTATTAATTATTTGCTTTGGATATATATTGTTATATATATATATAATATTGTCCAAAAATTATGCCAGTAGTTGAGGAGCTCTGGAATAATACCACTAGCCCCTGCAAAAATTGGCATAAGAAAATAAAATGGTTTAGTATTTTTATTAAACCAAACAAATGTCAGAAAAATAGAAAACAGAAACAAAATAGAAGAAAGGGAGAAACTTACCTAGCGCCTCTGGCCGGCCCGTTTCTGTTCTGGCCAGCCCACCAGGGGCAGAGCCGTCTTCCTCCTCTTGCCAGTAGGCAGAGGGGAAGCGGTGCCCGACGCCGTGCACGCCGGCATGCAGTTGCCTGCCTGGCTCCTTCTCCTCACGCTAGACGTCGCCACGCGCCCACCCCAAGCCTCTCTCGCTCTCTCCCGTGCCATTCCCTCTTCCCCCTTGCTCCCTCTCTCGTGGCCGAAATCGCCTTCGCTGCCGTCCATAGCCACCGTGGCCTCGGCCACTGCCGCACCTCCCCGACACGCTCCCCAGCTCCGCCGCGACCCCCTTTCCCTCCTCACCGAGCCAAGCAACCCGGGCGAGCTCCGCTTCATCCTCACTGCCGCCTTCTTCATCGTCGGCCGCCGAAGATCGCCGTCGCCGTTCCGCCACGTTGGACCTTCCCCGAGCTCGCTGACGCCTCTGCAGAATCCGTTGTGAGCCCCGCCGTCGAACCCCCTCTCCCTTGCTCTTCCGGTGCCCTCTAGCCCTGTCTGCCCCCACGGCCGTAGCACCTCGCTGCCGGCCATGGCGCCACCGTGGCCAGAGCCTGAGCCAGCCGCTCCCGCGCGCGTCACCGTGCTCCTGGTGATGCCGGGAGGCCGTAGAGGCCCTCCGCAGCCCCTGTCGTGCCCTGCAGCCACATCCCGCCCAGAGCCATGCTCCGGCCGCCGCTGCGAGCTCCGGCCACCCCGCGTCCTCCCGTCGCCTCCCTTGGATGCGCGAGAGCCCGGGCTACGCCCCGGTGCCCTTAGCCGCCGCCCCCGTGGCCTGTATCGCGGACGCCGCCGTGTCCTAAGGTCGCCGGCGACGACCTCGCCAGCCTGACGTGCACGCCCGACCTGCCAGGTGATTAGCTTATGGCTAATCACCACCTAACCAAACCCCTGAGACACTGACAATGGGCCCAGCGCCACTAATTTTAATTAGATTAGTAAAAAAACCTTCGTTTAACACTATGACACTGACATGTGGACCCCACACGTCAGGTTTGACCTGGTCAGCCGCCTTTGACCTGCTGACGCAATGCTGCTGTCATGCTGACGCAGTAATGGTTTTCTGGATTTAAAATAATCAGGAAATTCCAGAAAATTAGCTAAACTTCAAAAATTCATAGAAATTCAACCTTAGCTCAGATTGAAATAATTTATATATGAAAAATGATCAGAAAAATTCAATCTATCCATCTGTGCCATTTTCATGCATGACAAACCAACCTATACATGCTATATATATGGAAACATATAAAAGGCATATTTAAGAGCTTAATTTGGAGTTGCATTTGAACCCTTGGTTCAAATGGACTTCAACCAAATAAATGCTAGATGCATTAACTCAAACAACATCACATACTCATGCCATGTTCATGCATCATATTGTTGCATATGCTTGTGTTTGATTTTCGACACCGTTCCTTCTCGATAGGTCCTGCTTCGAAGACCGATCCAGAGTACCTGTCAGTGGAGCAGTGCCCCCCTGTTGATCTACTAGGCAAGCAACCCCGCTTGTTCATTCCGATACAATCCTACTCTCTCGCTCCTGCTCTCATTTATTGCATTAGGACAACAATGATTCAATTGCTACTTTATGCTGCGGTAGTTGAACCCATTCCTCTGCATGACCTGTCATTGCCACAGTAAATAGTTAAAACCCACTAGCATGTGTAGGAGTTGTTTGAGCCATGTGGTGTTCCTACCATGCCATGTCTGCTATTGCTTAGAGTTGTGTCACGTCTGATTCATCGGGAATGAATTGGAGTGTTACGATATGTTCCGGTGCTGAGAGTTAAGCGTGTGAACATGATTTGGTAAAGGTAGCGGTGAGAGGCCATGTAGGAGTACATGGTGGGTTGTCTCATTGGGACCGTCCTTAAGAACTAAGTTCTGTGTAAGTTGTCCAATGACTAGCTACTACCACACATTGGGCTCCAGGCGCTCCAAGCTCTCTCGACTTATTAACCGCCTTGATCTCTGTCCAGGAGTTGCAAATAGTTTCTGGTGTTTGTAGGTAGTGCTATTTTTCTACCGAGTGGCACCCGGCAGGGTGGACTTGGGACAGACTAGGCACACGTGGCCCGGTGTACCGAGTGGCACCCGGATGGTGGGCTCGAGAACCCTGTACACATCGTTTGGGGCCGCGAGCGAAACCCCGGCCGGATCTCCTTGCGGATGGAACCCGAATAGGAGATAAACCTGGACTAGAGTCTTGTGTGGTTAGTCAGGTCGTGGCCGACACCCTCGCCAGGCTTCCGCTTGAAGGTTGCCGAGATACATGACGTGTATATGGTGATAAGTGGTGAGAGCGTGTGTGAAGAAGTACACCCCTGCAGGGTTATCATGATCTATTCGAATAGCCGTGTCCTCGGTTATGGACTTGTTGGATGCTTACGTGGTACATAGATAACTTAAAGTGGATACTCTAAAATACTCAAGACAAGTGTGAGTGCTATGGATGGCCTTCTCGTAGAGAGACGGGGATGAATCCATACTAGTGTATTGATGTGGTGATTAGTGGACTTCTGTGCACTGCGTCACCTTAAAGAAGTTTCTCGTTATCGTAGAACAGGATAGCCACTGAGTCAAAGCTGGCTTGCTGCAACTAAACCCCACATTACCTTCTTGATAGAAATGCATGTATGATAGGATCTGATGTAAGTCTTGCTGAGTACCTTTGTACTCATGTTTGCTTTATTTATGTTTTGCAGGTGAGACATCTGTCTCACTAGTAGTACCGCTTGGACTTCGACGAGTAGCTTGTTACCTCAGCTACGATCTTGTACCCTTGGGAGGGACTTGTAGATAGTCAGGCTTCTCGGCCTTTTTCTTTTGTAGTTGTCTGTACTCAGACATGTAATGCTTCCGTTGCTTGTATGTCTGAATGATGGGTCATGAGACCTCTGTTCGTATTAATGCTATGTGGCTCTTCTGGGCCTTTATCTATATGAGTTTGCGTTATGTTGTGATGCCATGTTGTACAGCACATACTTGCATGTTATGCGTACGTGTAACGTGTATTGCTATGTGTGGGATCCGACAACCTAGTTGTCTATCCTTGGTAGCCTCTCTTATGGGGAAATGTAGTCTAGTGCTTCCACTGAGCCATGGTAGTCCGCTACAGCCCGGTTTATCCGGAGTCCTGCTAGCCCAGCACTACTGCTCCGGAACACTTAGACTGGCCGGCATGTGATTCACTTCATTCCTGTGTCTGTCCCTTCGGGGAAATGTCACGCGGTGACATCCGGAGTCCTGCCTAGCCTGCTACAGCCCGGTTCACCGGAGTCTTGTTAGCCCAGTGCTACAGCCCGGATTCGCACGCTGCTAACCGACATGCTCGATGTTGATTCATGTATGCCTGTCCCTGTAAGTTAGTGCCACTTTGGGTTCACGACTAGTCATGTCGGCCCGGGTTCTCTGTCATATGGATGCTAGCGGCACTATCATATACGTGAGCCAAAAGGCACAAACGGTCCCGGGCCATGGTAAGGCGACACCCGTGGGAATATCATGCGTGAGGCCGCAAAGTGATATGAGGTGTTACATGCTAGATCGGTGTGACTTAGAATCGGGGTCCCGACAACCGAAACGATTTTGCATCTACTACTATTACTCCACACATCGACCGCTATCTAGCATGCATCTAGAGTATTAAGTTCATAAGAACAGAGTAACTGTCACACCCCAGATGTAACCTACCTTATTTATATTCCAACTCTTGCTGTTTCCGGCACTAAGTTATGTTATTTCCTCGTTGTCGGGTTTTTATCTTCGTGTGTTTTTCTTTGTCATGCATCTCATATCATGTCATCATGTGCATTGCATTTGCATATGTGTTCGTCTCATGCATCCGAGCATTTTCCCCATTGTCCGTTTTGCATTCCGGCGCTCCTATGTCCTCCCATGGTCCTTTCTACCTCTTTTTGTGTGTGGGTGTTAAATGTTTTCGGATTGGACCGAGACTTGTCATGCGGCCTTGGTTTACTACCAGTAGACCGCCTGTCAAGTTTCGTACCATTTGGACTTCGTTTGATACTCCAATGGTTAACCGAGGGACCGAAAAGGCCTCGTGTGTGTTGCAGCCCAACACCCATCCAAAGTGTCCGAAAACCCAGCTAAACCTATTCCATCATCTAGGCCATTCGATCACGATCGCATGGCCGAAAACCGCACCTCATTTGGAGCTTCCTAGCTCCCTCTACCTCTATATAAAGGCCACTCCCCGAAAATTTTGTGCAAACCCTAGTCCCCTCCCTCTCCACGCGCCGCCGGACAAATTTCCGTCCGGCCGGACACGTCCACTCCGCCCCGCCGCCGCCACGTGGCACCACCTGATTCGTCTCGCCCGGTGCCCACATCACCGCGCCGCCCGAGGCCCGCCGAGCCCGCGCGGAGCCCTCCCCGGCCCGAGCCGCGTACCCCTGCGTCTCCCTCGCGTGCCGCCTCCACCTTCCACGCTGGCGCCGCCGCAGGCCCTGCGCCGACCGGTGCAGTCCGCCGGCCGCCTCTTCTCGCCGGCGCACCGCCGCATCCGCCACGCCACCGCCCGAGGTTGCTGCGCCCTCCTCCGCCCGACGCCGCCATCTTCCTCTCAGGCGTCGCCCCGCACCGACCCGGCCGGCCCCGCCCTCTTCGTCAATCTCCGGCGACGAGCACTGTTCCGGCGAGCTCAAGTTCAACCTCGTACTACGTGTAGATCTCAGATCCAAATATCTCTATTGACTTTTTCGCCCATAACCTTAACTTTTTGCATACTTTGACATGCCATAACTCTGCATCCGTGGCTCTGATTCGTGCGTGTAGCATATCAAAATGTTCATCTCGACGAGTACATCATTTCATCTCATTGCATCATTTTCATTTGAGCTCATCTTGATGCCCGAAATTCTGTTGGAAGAGGGCTATGTGATGTTAGTTTCAGATTTGGTTCAGCAAATGCACTTTTATCATTTTTGTCATGATTAATGTGTGCATTATATGATCCTGAGCTCTACATGTGTTTTGAAGTATGCCATGCCATCTTTACAGGGGTGTATGCCATGTATTTTTGTGATCTTTGTGGTGACTAGCACAAGCATGCAAAGTAGCTTACTCAATGATGTTGATTTCAGGGACTTAGAAATATTCTAAGTAATTGCCCTGTCCTTATTTTTATGCCATATGTTCATGTTGTTTCCTAGTGATCGGTGCCTCTTTTGAGCATGATCAGTAAGGATTTTTTGTAGATAATGTTGTGCTCTTTCCATCCATGTCTTTGTTTGCAATTATGGAGCACCCTAGCTTGAGTCAATCAAGCTCTACTTTTGCGATAAAATGTTCCTGGCAGGTTGTTAACATGTTTAGCAATTTTGCCGAGCTTTTTGTAGTTGATCCGTGCATGCTATGTTGTTGTTCTTGCCATTTCTAGCTTCTATGCCATGTCTATTTGATGGGTGTATGCTTAGTTTGTCATGCAATGCCTCGTAGTGAGTGCATCAAGCTCGTAAACATGCCTACTCATTATCTGTTTTGCCATGCTCCAGTTTTTCACTAAGTCTGAATCTGTTTATGTTTTTGCTATGTTCACATGCTTGCAATTGTATTTTATGATCCCTTTTGGCTCATTGTCACTAAGGGACTTTTGTTATATGCTTTGAGTAGCTTCATTCCATGCCTTGTCTTGCCATGATATGTTCCTGTAGCATGTAGTTTTCGTGCTCTAAAGATTGCTTCCTGATGTTAAATTCCTGACTTGTTATTTTCACTAAGTCTGTAATCAGTAATATTTTGCTCTTTTTCCATGCTTGTTTGAACCTATTATTGAGTGAATTAGGCGTAGCTCAGTGTTCATTTTGTCAAGCATCATGAGTGGATCCCTGCCATGTATTTTGTTGTCATGTTGGAGTGTTGTAGCATGTTGTTCTTGTTGCATTTAGATGGTCTCCTGCTGATTATCGCAGACCAGTGCCATATTTGTTTTGCTTGCCATTTCCAAACCGTGCATCCGATTCCGGTGATCTTTATATCGATTTCGACCAAAATCAACTCCCCTTTCCAGTGGCACTCTTGGATTTCCAAGTTGAGGCCAGGTTCAATCATTTCTTTCCAAATCTTGCCTATGCATCACATATCGCATCCCGCATATCATACCATGTTTGCATCATGTTGTTTGAGTATTGCACGTGGTTGATTGTGTTCCTTTTGTTTGTTGTTCTTGATTGGGTAGAGTCAGGAGACGAGTACGTGAACAAGGAGCCGGTTGAGTATGCTTACGAGGATCAAGTCGACTCTGAGAACTTTGCAGGCAAGATGACCATACCCTCGAAATCACTTCTATCTTTGCTTGCTAGATGCTCGCTCTTTTGATATGCCTATGCTACGATACCTACCACTTGCTTATCATGCCTCCCACATTGCCATGTCAAACCTCTAACCCACCTTGTCCTAGCAAACCATTGTTTGGCTATGTTACCGCTTTGCTCAGCCCTTCTTATAGCGTTGCTAGTTGCAGGTGAAGATTGGAGATTGCTCCTTGTTGGAACATGTTTATTGTTGTGATATCACCATTTTATCTTGTTTATCTTAATGCACCTATATACTTGGTAAAGGGTGGAAGGCTCGGCCTTATGCATGGTGTTTTCTTCCACTCTTTCTGCCCTAGTTTCCGTCATATCGGTGTTATGTTCCCGGATTTTTGCGTTCCTTACATGGTTGGGTTATAATGGGAACCCCTTGACAATTCGCCTTGAATAAAACTCTTCCAGCATGGCCCAACATTGGTTTTACCATTCGCCACCTAGCCTTTTTCCCTTGGGTTTCGCGGACTCAAGGGTCATCTTTATTTAACCCCCC
>NC_041382.1:531717940-531738237 GCF_002162155.2 Triticum dicoccoides | reverse complement strand
AGTGCTTCTCTAAGTGTTGGTCCAACTAAGCGATGTCCAGGGCTACCAGGGGCAACTCTGGGCTGGCCTACCCAACGTCTAGCTCATCTGAGTGTGCCCTGAGAACAAGATATGTGCAGCTCCTATCGGGATTTGTCGGCACATTCGGGCGGCTTTGCTGGTTTAGTTTACCATTGTCGAGATGTCTTGTAACCGGGATGCCGAGTCTGATCGGATTATCTTGGGAGAAGGAATATCCTTCGTTGACCGTGAGAGCTTGTGATGGGCTAAGTTGGGACTCCCCTGCAGGGATTTGATCTTTTGAAAGCCATGCCCGTGGTTATGGGAAGATGGGAATTTGTTAATGTCCGGTTGTAGAAAACCTGAAACTTATTTTAATTAAAATGCATCAACCGCATGTGTAACCGTGATGGTCTCTTCTCGGCAGAGTCCGGGAAGTGAACACGGTGTTGGAGTAATGCTTGACGTAGGTTGTTCTAGGATCACTTCTTGATCATAGTTGTTCGACCGTGCTTTTGCCTTCTCTTCTCGCTCTCATTTGCGTATGTTAGCCACCATATATGCTAGTCGCTTGCTGCAGCTCCACATCATACCTTTACCTTACCTATAAGCTTAAATAGTCTTGATCGCGAGGGTGTGAGATTGCTGAGTCCTCGTGACTCATAGATTACTTCCAAAACCAGATGCAGGGACCGATGATACCACTCCAGGTGATGCGATTGAGCTCAAGTGGGAGTTCGATGAAGACTCTCGTCGTTACTATGTGTCTTTCCCAGATGATCAGTAGTGGTGCCCAGTTGGGGCGATCGGGGACTTTGTCGCATTTGGGGCTTGATCTTTATTTTGGTTCCGTAGTCGGACCTTGAGTGTATTGGATGAATGTAATGACTTATTTATGTATTTGTGTGACGTGGCGAGTGTAAGCCAACTATGTACCTTTCCCCTTTATTTATTTACATGGGTTGTTCTGAAGATTACTCACTTGCGACATTGCTTTCAATGCGGTTAAGCCTCTAAGTCGTGCTTCGACACGTGGGAGATATAGCCGCATCGAGGGCGTTACGGTAACGCCTTAAGCAAGATGACATGATGTAGAGGGATAAACTCATGCAATATGATATAAACCCCATCTTTTTATCCTCGATGGCAACAATACAATACGTGTCGTTTCCCCTACTGTCACTGGGATCGAGCACCGCAAGATCGAACCCAAAGCTAAGCACTTCTCCCATTGCAAGAAAGATCAATCTATTAGGCCAAACCAAACTAATAATTCGAAGAGACTTGCAAAGATAAACCAATCATACATAAAAGAATTTAGATAAGAATAAAATATTGTTCATAGATAATCTGGATCATAAACTCACAATTCATCGGATCTCGACAAACACACCGCAAAAGAAGGTCACATCGAATAGATCTCCAAGAAAATCGTGGAGAACTTTGTATTGAGATCCAAAGAGAGAGAAGAAGCCATCTAGCTACTAGCTATGGACCCGAAGGTCTGAAGTAAACTACTCACACATCACCGGAGAGGCCATGGAGTTGATGTAGAGGCCCTCTGTGATCAATGCCCCCTCCGGCGGAGCTCCGGAAAAGGCCCCAAGATGGGATCTCTCGGGTACAGAAGGTTGCGGTGGTGGAATTAGGTTTTCGTGGTGCTCCTGGATGTTTGGGGGGTACGTGGATATATATAGGAGGAAGAAGTAGGTCGGTGGAGTAACGAGGGGCCCACGAGGGTGGAGGGCGCGCCTAGGGGGTAGGCGTGCCCCCCTGCCTCGTGGCCTCCTCGATCGTTCCTTGATGCCCACTCCAAGTCTCCTGGATCACGTTTGTTGAGAAAATCACATTCTCGAAGGTTTCATTCCGTTTGGACTCCGTTTGATATTCCTTTTCGGCGAAACTCTAAAATAGGCAAAAAAAACAGCAATTTGGGTTGGGCCTCCGGTTAGTAGGTTAGTCCCAAAAATGATATAAAAGTGTAAATAAAAGCCC
Organism: Triticum dicoccoides; assembly: GCF_002162155.2. Lineage (NCBI taxonomy): Eukaryota > Viridiplantae > Streptophyta > Magnoliopsida > Poales > Poaceae > Triticum > Triticum dicoccoides. The sequence goes on along the minus strand of NC_041382.1, from coordinate 531,736,242 downwards.
ATTAACGTCCAAAATAGATAATATAGTAGCATAGAGCAATCAACAATTATAGATACGTTGGAGACGTATCAAGCATCCCCAAGCTTAATTCATGCTCATCCTCGAGTAGGTAAATGATAAAAAAGAATTTTTTATGTGGAATGCTTTCTAACATATTTCTCAATGTAATTTTTCTTTATCGTGGCATGAATGTTCAGATCCGAAAGATTCAAGATAAAAGTTTAATATTGACATAAAAATAATAATACTTCAAGTATACTAACAAAGCAATCACGTCTTCTCAAAATAACATGGCCAAAGAAAGTTATCCCTACAAAATCATATAGTCTGGCTATGCTCTATCTTCACCACACAAAATATTTAAACCATGCACAACCTCGATGACAAGCCAAGCAATTGTTTCATACTTTCGATGTTCTCAAACTTTTTCAACCTTCACGCAATACATGAGCGTGAGCCATGGATATAGCACTATATGTGGAATAGAATGGTGGTTGTGGAGAAGACAAAAAAGGAGAAGATAGTGTCACATCAACTAGGCGTATCAACAGGCTATGGAGATGCCCATTAATAGATATCAATGTGAGTGAGTAGGGATTGCCATGCAACGGATGCACTAGAGCTATAAGTGTATGAAAGCTCAACGAAAGAACTAGGTGGGTGTGCATCCAACTTGCTTGCTCATGAAGACCTAGGGAAATTTTGAGGAAGCTCATCATTGGAATATACAAGCCAAGTTCTATAATGTAAAATTCCCACTAGTATATAAAAGTGATAACATAGGAGACTCTCTATCATGAAGATCGTGCTGCTACTTTGAAGCACAAGTGTGGAAAAAGGATAGTAACATTGTCCCTTCTCTCTTTTTCTCTCATTTTTTTATTTGGGCCTTTTTTTCCTTTTTTTTCTTTTTGGCCTCTTTTTTTATTTTTCGTACGGAGTCTCATCCTGACTTGTGGGGGAATCATAGTCTCCATCATCCTTTCCTCACTAGGACAATGCTCTAATAATGATGATCATCACACTTTAATTTACTTACAACTCAAGAATTACAACTCAATACTTAGAACAAAATATGACTCTATGTGAATGCCTCCGGCGGTGTACCAGGATGTGCAATGATGCATGAGTGACATGTATGAAGAATTATGAACGGTGGCTTTGCCACAAATACGATGTCAACTACATGATCATGCAAGCAATATGACAATGATAAAGCATGTCATAATAACGGAACGGTGGAAAGTTGCATGGCAATATATCTCGGAATGGCTATGGAAATGCCATAATAGGTAGGTATGGTGGCTGTTTTGAGGAACGTATATGGTGGGTTTATGGTACCGGCGGAAGTTGCGTGATACTAGAGAGGCTAGCAATGGTGGAAGGGTGAGAGTGCGTATAATCCATGGAATCAACATTAGTCATAAAGAACTCACATACTTATTGCAAAAATCTATTATTTATCGAAACAAAGTATTACGCGCATGCTCCTAGGGGGATAGATTGGTAGGAAAAGACCATCGCTCGTCCCCGACCGCCACTCATAAGGAAGACAATCAATAAATAAATCATGTTTCGACTTCATCACATAACGGTTCACCATACGTGCATCTTACGGGAATCACAAACTTCAACACAAGTATTTCTCAAATTCACAACTACTCAACTAGCATGACTCTAATATCACCATCTCCATATCTCAAAATAATTATCAAGTATCAAACTTCTCATAGTATTCAATGCGCTTCTATGAAAGTTTTTATATTATTCCTAAAAGCATATTTCCATGTTGTTCTAAAGGACTCTCAAAATAATATAAGTGAAGCATGAGAGATCAATTATTTCTATAAAATAAAACCACCGCCGTGCTCTAAAAGATATAAGTGAAGCACTAGAGCAAAAACTATATAGCTCAAATGATATAAGTGAAGCACATAGAGTATTCTAATAAATTTCAAATCATGTGAGTCTCTCTCAAAAGGTGTGTACAGCAAGGATGATTGTGGTAAGCTAAAAATCAAAGACTCAAATCATACAAGACGCTCCAAGCAAAACACATATCATGTGGTGAATAAAAATATAGCTCCAAGTAAAGTTACCGATAGACGAAGACGAGAGAGGGGATGCCTTCCGGGGCATCCCCAAGCTTAGGCTTTTTGGTGTCCTTGAATTTTACCTAGGGGTGTCATGCGCATCCCCAAGCTTAGGCTCTTGCCACTCCTTGTTCCATAATCCATCAAATCTTTACCCAAAACTTGAAAAGTTCACAACACAAAACTCAAAATAGAAAATCTCGTGAGCTCCGTTAGCAAAAGAAAACAAAACACCACTTCAAGGTACTGTAATTAACTCATTCTTGATTTATATTGGTGTTAAACCTACTGTATTCGAACTTCTCTATGTTTTATAAACTCTTTTACTAGCCATAGATTCATCAAAATAAGCAAACAACACACGAAAAACAGAATCTGTCAAAAACAGAACAGTATGTAGTAATCTGTAACTAAAGCAAACTTCTGGAACCCCAAAAATTCTAAAATAAATTTCTGGACGTGCGGAATTTATCTATTAATCATCTTCAAAAATAATTAACTAAATATCACTTTCCAAATAAAAATGGCAGCAATTCTCGTGAGCGCTAAAGTTTCTGTTTTTTACAGCAAGATTAAAAAGACTTTCCCCAAGTCTTCCCAACGGTTCTACTTGGCACAAACACTAATTAGACACAAAAAACACAGCCAAAACAGAGGCTAGATAAATTATTTATTACTAAACAGGAGCAAAAAGCAAGGAATAAAAAAAATTGTGTTGCCTCCCAACAAGCGCTATCGTTTAACGCCCCTAGCTAGGCATAAAAGCGAAGATAGATCTAGGTATTGCCATCTTTGGTATTAGGAAAGAAAAGAGAAAATTTCTTTTCTATAGCATTTATCTTTCTATTTTGAGATAGTACGTGGCCATTAATGGTGGAAGAAAGATTAAGCACATTACGGAAATTGGCATCTAAGCTAGCCTTCATTTCTTTGATAATTTCATTTTGATAAAAGCACAAAAGAGAGGTAGATTCAACCTTCTCACTCATGGGGTGCCCAAATATAGTTTTCATATTTTCATAAGTATCAATGGGATCCCCTCAAGAAAACCTTCTTCAAAGATATAATCTAGAACTTGCTTGAATGAAGAGGGTAAAACAATATAAAAGCTTTTCAGCTAAACGTCAATTTGATATTGGGGCACATAGCTAGCTCGAATTCTCAATAGCCTATCCCAAGCGTCTTTCAAAGATTCATCAAGTAAATGACGAAAAATTTTGGGATCATCTTCATAAAAATTATTCAAACTCTCATTGATAACCCAGGTAGGTCTCTCCATAGCATCATTATTTATGAGCTTAGAGAGGACATATGGACTATCCAAGGTAAAACCCGGGAGAGAACCCTTAGCCCTTTTTGAATCGGCCAAGGTACAAGAAAACAAATGGGAAAAGAGACGAATAAAATGGCAAGGGTAAAGTGGGGGAGAGGAAAACGATAGGCAAATGGCAAATAATGTAATGCGAAGGATAAGAGTTGTGATGGGTACTTGGTATGTCTTGACTTGGCGTAGATCTCCCCGGCAACGGCGCCAGAAATCCTTCTTGCTACCTCTTGAGCACTGCGTTGGTTTTCCCTTGAAGAGGAAAGTCTGGTGCAGTAAAGCGGCGTAAGTATTTCCCTCAGTTTTTGAGAACCATGGTATCAATCCAGTAGGAGACCACGCGCGAGTCACCTCGTACCTACACAAACAAATATGAACCTCGCAACCAACGCGATAAAGGGGTTGTCAATCCCTTCACGGCCACTTGCAAGAGTGAGATCTGATAGAGATAATAATAATAATAAGATAAATATTTTTGGTATTTTTATGATATAGATTGAAAGTAAATAAAGCAAAATAAACAGCGCTAGAAATAGCATGTTGACGGGAGATTAATATGATGGAAAATAGACCCAGGGGCCATAGGTTTCACTAGTGGCTTCTCTCAAGATAGCGTAAGTATTACGGTGGGTGAACAAATTACTGTCAAGCAATTGATAGAAAAGCGAATAATTATGAGAATATCTAGGCATGATCATGTATATAGGCATCACGTCCGCGACAAGTAGACTGAAACGATTCTGCATCTACTACTATTACTCCACACATCGACCGCTATCCAGCATGCATCTAGAGTATTAAGTTCATAAGAACAGAGTAACGCCTTAAGCAAGATGACATGATGTAGAGGGATAAACTCATGCAATATTATATAAACCCCATCTTTTTATCCTCGATGGCAACAATACAATACGTGTCGTTTCCCCTACTGTCACTGGGATCGAGCACCGCAAGATTGAACCCAAAGATAAGCACTTCTCCCATTGCAAGAAAGATCAATCTAGTAGGCCAAACCAAACTGATAATTCGAAGAGCCTTGCAAATATAAACCAATCATACATAAAAGAATTCAGAGAAGAATCAAATATTGTTCATACATAATCTAGATCATAAACTCACAATTCATCGGATCTTGACAAACACATCGCAAAAGAAGGTTACATCGAATAGATCTCCAAGAAAATCGAGGAGAACTTTGTATTGAGATCCAAAGAGAGAGAAGAAGCCATATAGCTACTAGCTATGAACCCGAAGGTCTGAAGCAAACTACTCACACATCACCGGAGAGGCCATGGAGTTGATGTAGAGGCCCTCCGTGATCAATGCCCCCTTCGATGGAGCTCCGAAAAAGGCCCCAAGATGGGATCTCTCAGGTACAGAAGGTTGCGGCGATGGAATTAGGTTTTCATGGTGCTCCTGGATGTTTGGGGGTACGTGGATATATATAGGAGGAAGAAGTAGGTCGAGGAGCGACGAGGGGCCCACGAGGGTGAAGGGCACGCCCCCTGCCTCGTGGACTCCTCGATCGTTTCTTGACTCCCACTCCAAGTCTCCTAGATCACGTTTGTTGAGAAAATCACGTTCCCAAAGGTTTCATTCCGCTTGGACTCCGTTTGATATTCCTTTTCGGCAAAACTCTAAAATAGGCAAAAAAAACAGCAATTTGGGCTGGGCCTCCGGTTAGTAGGTTACTCCCAAAAATGATATAGAAGTGTAAAATAAAGCCCATTAACATCCAAAATAGATAATATAATAGCATGGAGCAATCAAAAATTATAGATACATTGGAGACGTATCACACCCCAACACTGGGATTATGGTATCCAAAGGGCTCAGATTTTCATCTAGTTGGATTCTCAGATGCTGATTATGCTGGTGACAAGGTTGATCGCAAGTCTACATCAGGAACATGTCACTTTCTTGGACGATCTCTTGTCTGTTGGTCTTCAAAGAAGCAGAACTGTGTCTCTCTCTCCAGTGCTGAATCTGAATACATTGCTGCTGGATCTTGCTGCACTCAGCTTCTATGGATGAAGCAAACCCTAAAGGACTATGGCATCCATTTGAAGCATGTGTCACTCTACTGCGACAATGAAAGTGCCATCAAGGTTGCCAATAATCCAGTTCAGCACTCGAAGACAAAGCACATTCAGATCCGTCATCATTTTCTCGGAGATCATGTCATGAAGGAAGATATTGATATCATTCACGTCAGCATTGAAGAGCAATTGGCAGATATCTTCACAAAGCCCTTGGATGAGAAAATGTTTTGCAAGTTGCATTGTGAGCTAAATATCTTAGAATCCTCCAATGTCCTGTAACTGGACACACATCCTAACGCTTATGCATGTGATGACTTAGATGTGCAACACACGAAGTAACGTATATCTTCAAGTAATGAAGACATGCACTCTCAGTGTGAATACATTAATGCGGAATTTGACTTTGAAGCGCCACGATAATTGTGCGCCGTGTCTGGGTCTAATACTTCCTATACAGTGGGTAACGCCACCACCAAACTCTTGTTTGATGTGTTTTTATTGACGTCACATTTGTATGGTCTTCGCATTTGGTTTGTCTTCAACACTGATTTGATCTCATGTTTATCTTCATAGTGATTGATTTGGTCTCATACTGATATATATACATATATTATATATACATTTGTGTTCTGTCCTCTACAAAACTACAACATTCATTTATAGCTATGTCTTCTTGTTTGAATCTTTTGATCTAAGTGAATGTGATTGGACCTTAACCCCCTCTATGCTTCTACCTCAGATTCTATCTATCCAAATAATATGCATTCTATTGAAACTGTCGATTGTCTTCTCTAAGTCCTTGTCAGCAGAAGACACAGAGACAAAAATTGAATCTGTTTTAATGCTATATCCTTATTGCCTGAAACCCGGAGAAGCCAGAATGACCACCCGACAATCCAGGCGTGCGTGGGAACATGGAACAACTTCCAATGTGTTGCATGCATGCCACATATCCTTCAGATGTGAACCGCCAGGGGCACCTGTGTAATAACGATGTGCCGTCCATGTCCCTATAAATACACACCTCACCGCGGTCATTATCTCTTCTTCCATCTCCTCTCCTCGCACAAAAACCCTAGCACCTCCGCTAGCTCGCGACGACGCCAGAGACGAAGCGCTTAGCTGCCACGACATCTTCGACACCGTCTTCACGCCGTCCGTGGACCTCGTCCTCTCCTCCGTCGACGTAGGTGTCTTCCGTCGCCAAGTTAGGGCATGGGAGATTGAACTACTCGGCCTCCCTCTCAACTTCGTCTAGCAGTTATTTGTGTGGTAATTAAATCTCACTTTTACTGCCCCTTTTGATCCGTCAAATCCATTCACTTCATCCAAAAGTAGTTTCTTCACTTTCAAATCTAATCTATCTTGTTTGCATCTCATATCATGCCAAGTATATTCACTTATGCTTCGCTGCTAGTTAGATTCCTCACTTGTACTTATTCTTGGATTCGTACAAATCTGGAATCAACTCTCATCAAATAAGTTAATGTCTTAGCACTATGAGGTCAATGCCTTCAAACTAATTTATCTTCAAAATCTTCTAAGGATGCATATGACCTCTTCCCCTTCCCTCGCACCTCTAATGCTGTCATAGGTACATGTCCGTGGGAGAATCCCTTGGTTCTCATAGTCTGCATTCGTTTGCAGAATTCTTACAGCAACACATCAATTCTCCTGAAGCCAGTTCTTGTTTAACCAGCAAATGGAAGCCATTCACAGTGTTGAAGTCTTTCAGCTTGAATACTATGGCCACTGAGAAATCAGCTAGAAAGGGCGGCAGGCAGCGCCGTGGGGATACAGCTAAAGACCTGCCACCTGATCTCTTTGAAATGTACAAGTCAGATCCTGAAGAAACCTATGGTGAGTGCAAGACCCGAATCCAATGGATTCGAAGATACTGGGCCGAAGAATGGTTCAAGTACAGATTTGTGACTACTGAATACGCTGAAAAGAACACTATCAAGCGTCCATGGGGAGATATTTTGTACCGAAATCTGTAGCCCAAGTCCAAGCCCGAAGCTATTTCTCAAGGGTTCTATCCTTGCATGGTCCGAGGACCATCGCCTGATGATGCCGACCCATCTAGTTTGCTATGGTGTCACAACGACAATCTCTTCAATCGCAACTTTCAGTTTTCCAAAGAGTGTGCCAAGAAGAACAAGAAGAAGTTTGGCCTCGACTTCAACACTGGTCCATCAGCTCCAAGGGCAGATGGCACACGTGATGCAAATCCCAATGAATTTGGCCCCTTCTACAACCTCGAAGGCCTCATCACTCATATAGCTGTACATGGGGCTACGGTGGACCATCCAGCTAACGACGCAGATTCTGAAGATGCGCCAGCCCCACCAAAGTAGAAGTAGAAGATATCAAAGGCTTGAAAGCCCTCTGCTGCACCGAAAGTTTTGCATGCAAAGCCATTGGCCACTGCACCTCCTGAACCAAGTGTGCATTCAGAAGATCTTTCTCGCATCTCCAAGAAGAAGGAGAAACACAAGAAGAAGTCCATGAAGATTTCTGGGCATGAATTGACACCAGTTGCCGTTCTGAGGAACAAAGATGAAACCATTGATTTGTCAAGCGACGAAGACTTTGGTGATGATGCTCTTGAGCTTCTAATCAAGAGCAAGCAAGAGGCGGAGATCTTCAACAATCTGCCCCTCTTTGATGTGGAAATTCTAAACGGCTTCATTGATGAGTGGTTCAACGACCAGAGCATCAGCATCGATGATCTTCAGCTGCCAGTGGACATCAGCGTCACCTTCCACGGAGCCATTGCAAATGAGCTGGCCTTGGCTCAAAACATCGTCGAGCTGAAGAACAAAATTGATTATGAGAAGGCACAGTTCAAGAAGCACATGGCAAAGCTCAGTGTAGCTGATGTTCAAAACTTCAAGCAGATGTTGCATAACCTCAAGGAGCAGTTTCACCAGAAATGTGAGGAAGCCAAAGGCTTAAGAGAGCGGATGAAATACTTTGCAGAGAAATGTGTTCAAGCGCACAATGAGGCTGAGAAGCGCAAGGCGCTGGGGCGTCCTAGCATCAATCCTAGAATGCTGTCAAACAGAAGAAGAAGTCTGCTGGGGCACACACTAAAGCGCCAAGGCAGGAAGCACCTAGCACTGTCTTCCATGCCGGCATGACAGGCTCAAAGCCTAAGCCCCCCTCAACAGCTTCAGAGCTAAAGAAAACCAGGGTAGCTGAAGCTGATGCCAGGAAGCGCAAGCACAAGGATGCCTCTGATGGTGCTCCATCAACCAAGAAGCCGAAGACAAAGTCTTCGCGAAAAGAGTGTGTTGCTGCCCCAGAGCCACTTGTTGTTGAGCCCATCTCAGTTGCACGTCCTGCCTCCTCCAATCAAGAGCGTCAACTTGTAGTTCACGAGCCTGCTACCACAGAGGCTCCTGAAGACGAAGAAGCACCAGCTATTGACCCCATCACAGCTGAAGACATTGATCGTGACGACAATGTAGAATATGATGAAGTCCTTCCTCAGATCGAGCGCCAACCGGTATCATCGCCTGTTCTCACGAACAACGAACTCATCAGCATTGCTTATCCTTTGACGCCAATTGCTCATGATGATTCGTGGGCTGATCGCCCCCAACAAGACACCCCAATTCAAGATGAACCTCCTAGAACTCCAACCCCTCCAGTCACCACTCCGGTGCTTGACGATGACTACATGGTGCAGACCACTCCATCACCACAGGCGTCGCCCGCATTCCGCAAGCTTCACAAAGGCCCTAGGCCACAGGTCACCATGTCAAGCATTCCAGAAGGAGAAGTGCAACAAAGCTCAGTAGCACGCGAAGTGTTTCCTGATGCCACTCCCACTGCGATTGTCTCTGAGTCTGAAGCCAAAGCTGCCGAAGAGATTCCGACTACATCAGCCGAAGAACATCAAGAACCATGTCAAGAAGAAGAAAGAGTTGCCACACCCCCTACCACTGAAGAAGTCATTCTCGAGGAGAATGTGTCTATGCCCGACCCTCCTATCATTGAAGACACAAAGGTTGAGAACACTGGCGCTGCCACCAACAATGATACTGACGCCAATGACGTTGTCATGGCTGAAGATAATGTGGAGCTTGAAGCCAATGTTGTGCCTGAAGCTCATGTGCAACCTGAAGCCCATGTGGATGCTGAAGCCACTGTTCCATCTCCTAGGCCTCACATGATTGAACAGGCCTTCGATCATGGACAGTTGGTCACTGTGAAATGGCCAATCATGGTGCCTCCCACTGCTCCCGGACCTCAGTATGACTATCATGTGGAGCAGAGGCCCCAGGTTCAGAAGCCAAAGCCCAGGCTGCCAAGGCTTCCAGGAGTTGCAACCTCCCCAGGATCGTTCAGTGTGAACATCTTCAGAGCCCACAACACCTTCTTTGATAGCGCCAAGAATCCTTACTCGAAGCCAAAGATCTCTTCTGATCGCTTCTGGAGCTATCAGCGGCGCAACTACTACTCGTGCATCCTATACAATCAAGAGAGAATCTCTCAACACATGCATCTTGATTGTGAAGCCATTGATGGGCTGCCCTGTCTAGAAGAAGCCCTTGACTTCTTCAGGGAGGTTGGTCTTCTACAGTTCGTCACTGACAAAGAACACTGGAATGAAGAGCTCCTGCTGCAGTTCTACGCCACACTTCACATTCATGGCTACAACAGGGATCCGAAGACATGGATCCTTGAGTGGATGTCAGGAGATGTGCATCACGAAGCCAAAGCTCAAGACATTATTGAGCTTACCTCCCTGCCCACTCCAGGTGAACTCTATGAGCCTGGTTGTCAGCTACACCAAAATGAACTGCAGAGTATCTTCTAGTGGCCTGAACCAAATATGAGTCAGATGCTCAGCATGATGAAGCCATTGCCTCAAGATGCTGACTATCCCAAGGAGTTCTTCGTCAAGGACCTTGAGTACCTGCCCCACACAATCTATCATATTCTGAGGCGTACTCTCTGGCCCATCAAGGGATACTCAGCTGAAGCCAAACTTGAAGGATCCATGAAGACTTTGGTATTCTATATTGTCAATGGCATCAGATTCAATTCCTACAATTTCTTCATCAGACAATGCTGCATCTGGAATTGATCTATTTGGCTTGAAGTTTTATGCTCCATGGGATGCGCTTAATCAAGCTTCACTCTTCTGTCGACTATTAGCCATTAGCGCGCAACCATCTTATCTTTTTGCCTGAGGTTTATCAGTTGAAGCCATCTACCCTGAGCCTGCCAAGGAACCACTTTATCTTCATAATGTTGATCGCAAAAGCTTCACACAGCCAATTGAAGGCACTCATGTTCCCAATGCTGAAACTCCTACTTATCCACTGGCTGGCAATATACGTGCACCTCACCGTGCAAACACCGAAGCCACTGACAGCACCATTGCTCAAAGGCCTCGGAAGCTTTCTCGTGCGCTCAATGACCGAGAGCTTCTTGTGGACTTACATCAGAAGCAGGACAAGCATCATGACTGGTTAAAGCGTCAGATGCAGAGCATCTTGGTGTATGTCAATCGCATTCACAATCTTGCCACCAAGAACTAATTTGTAGCTCATGAAGCCTGTCGGCGGTCTTGGAAGAGTCTCACACTGCTATGCTCTGAAGACGATCTTCACGAAGACGACTTCACCGAGGGCTTCAAATTTGACTCCAAGCCTCCCCAGAATGCAAGCTGGCGTCGGACTCCTTCCATTGAAGATTCTGAGTATTCATCTTCGGCTGCAACTGTTGTTGCGAGAGTCGTCGATGAAGAACATGATGCCACTTCACCAACCATGGCTGCACTGCATATCAACACTGCACCATGTCCCTCTGCACCACCAAACTCCAACGTCAACCCTGATCCTGCATCTACTCCTGATGGGAATGAGTAGACACTCTTTGTCGTCAAACCTTTTTGGTCCTTATTGACAAAAGGGGGAGAAGCATATGAGTTGATAGTCTTCAAGCGGGTCCTTTATGGGTGGTTGCTATATTTTTCCAAAGTGATTACAACTCTCGTCTTTTGATACATTTGGTTCTTTTGGTTGTAACACTTAAACTTAATGGCCGTCTGCTATTTTTTTTCTGCTACTTTGTGATGCGATGATAAATTCCGCATGAAGTCATTCCGCAGACGTCCATTTTTCATTATGCATGTCATTAACTTTGGTATATCTTTATATGCATGATGAATTGTCTTCATAGGTTGAAGAGGATCTCCACAAGTAAAACCTGCCATGTGCATTTGCATTCAAGAGCAAACTACTTATACGCACATCTTCAGGGGGAGCCTTTTGCTACTTATGAAGACAATACCTTTACCCCTACAATATCACATACTTTTATCCCGGTTGAAAACTTCAACCTGTTTGTCATCAATCACCAAAAAGGGGGAGATTGTAAGTGCATCTAGTGCCACCCCTAGTTGGTTTTGGAGTATTGACGACAAACTTGGTTGAGGGACTAATGTGTTTGTGAGAATTGTAGGATAACATAGGTAGTAGTCTCTCATTAATTCAGTTTACCTACCAGAGATGACCCCTAAAAATGTGTGAAGACATTGAAGATAATGGTGGTCTATGAAGAGATTCACATTGAAGACTATGACAGGAGAAGACATCGCATGAAGACTATGAATTGCGAAGACATAGTTGTTTTGTAGTTTCCTTTTCTTCTTTGTTGAGTCATAGGAACCACCGTACTGTTAAGTGGGGTCCAAGTGAACAAAGTCAGAGTGACTGAAGTGATGCTCAACCAAATCTTATGTCTTCGAGCGAAGACTATGAGAGCAAATCTGATCTAGAGCTGGATAAGTCAGCTTTACTTGTAGCCCAAGTCAAGCTGTCGCATGTGTTTGAAATCTGACCGTTGGACACGTGTCAGCTCCTTAGTGACCCAGGGTCATTTCAGACAAATCAGGTCGGGTTGCCTCCTGGCTATAAATAGCCCACCCCCTACACCATAAGTTGGTGGCTACTCAGAGTTAGTGCACAGCTTTTGTCGTTTGAGAGCAACCCACCTCCGAAGCCTTTGAGAGAGAAATCCTTGAGAGGACAAAGCCCTAAACACCCAGAGCCAAAGTGTGTTAGGCATCACTAAAGTCTTTCTGTCTGTGTGATCTGAAAACTTGTTACACTCGAGGACTGTGAATCCTCCAGTCGGTTAGGCGTCGCATTCTGAGCATCCAAGAGTCATTATGGATCGCCGGTGAACGAAGTTTGTGAAGGTTTGTAAGTCTCCCTTGAAGACTTACTAGAGTGATTGGGCGAGGACTGTGTGTCCTTAGCTCAAGGGGAATAAGGTGAAGACGCGGTCTTCTGAGTTGAATCTCAGCCTTCCTAACCAGACGTACAGTTGTCACAGCAACTGGAACTAGTCCAACAAATCCTTGTCCTCACCAAGCAACTGGTTCTATCCTTTACCTCTCTTTACTTACAATTTGTCTTCGTGAAGTCATTGCCTGCTTGCATGATCTGATTGACTTCATTGTGTGAAGACTGTTGTTGTTTGGTTTCATACTATCTTCCATCCTGATCCATACTACCTAGTTGCTGATAGTCTTCGTGCTTTGACTTTATTGCTTACTTGACTATGGTTTGTCTAGTGTAGTCTATCTTCCGTTGCATATCAATAGGTTCATTTCTACTGTTTGTCTTCAAAGCCCATTTTGCCATGTCAGCCTCTAACCCACTTTTCCTAGCAAACCATTGTTTGGCTATGTTACCGCTTTGCTCAGCCCCTCTTATAGCGTTGCTAGTTGCAGGTGAAGCTGAAGTTTGTTCCATGTTTGGAACATGGTTATGTTGGGATATCACAATATCTCTTATTTAATTAATGCATCTATATACTTGGTAAAGGGTGGAAGGCTCGGCCTTATGCCTGGTGTTTTGTTCCACTCTTGCCGCCCTAGTTTCCGTCATACCGGTGTTATGTTCCTTGATTTTGCATTCCTTACACGGTTGGGTGTTATGGGGACCCCTTGACAGTTCGCTTTAAATAAAACTCCTCCAGCAAGGCCCAACCTTGGTTTTACCATTTGCCTCACCACCACCTATTTTTCCCTTGGGAGTCGCGCTCCCGAGGGTCATCTTTATTTTAAGCCCCCCGGGCCAGTGCTTGTCTAAGTGTTGGTCCGAACTAGAGTCCTTTGCAGCGCCACCTCGGGAAAACTTGAGGGCTGATTTTAGTTGTACGGATCGCTCATCCGGTGTTGCCCTGAGAATGAGATATGTGCAGCTCCTATCGGGATGTCAGCGCATCGGGCGGTCTTGCTGGTCTTGTTTTACCATTGTCGAAATGTCTTGTAACCGGGATTCCGAGTCTGATCGGGTCTTCCTGGGAGAAGGAATATCCTTCGTTGACCGTGAGAGCTTGTGATGGGCTAAGTTGGGACACCCCTGTAGGGTTTTGAACTTTCGAAAGCCGTGCCCGTGGTAATGGTCAGATGGGAATTTTTTAATATCCGCTTGTAGAAAACTTGACACTTAACTTAATTAAAATGCATCAATCGCGTGTGTAACCGTGATGGTCTCTTTCCGGTGGAGTCCGGGAAGTGAACACGGTTCTTGTGTTATGCTTGAACGTAAGTAGTTTTAGGATCACTTCTTGATCACTTCTAGTTCACGGCCGCTACGTTGCTTCTCTTCTCGCTCTTATTTGTGTATGTTAGCCACCATATATGCTTAGTGCTTGCTGCAGCTCCACCTCACTACCCCTCTCCTACCCATAAGCTTAAATATTCTTGATCTCGCGGGTGTGAGATTGCTGAGTCCTCGTGACTCACAAATACTTCCAAACAGTTGCAGGTGTCGATGATACCAGTGCAGGTGACGCAATCCAGCTCAAGTGGGAGCTTGATGAAGATCGTGTTCATCGTGTTGTTTCGTTTCCTTTTGATCGGTAGTGGAGCCTAGTTGGGACGACCGGGTATCTAGCAATTGGGGTTTTCTTCTTTTATTTTGGTTCCGTAGTCGGACCTTGATTGTACTCTGGATGTTGTATGATATATTCATGTATTGTGTGAAGTGGCAATTGCAAGCCAACTCTCTATCCCTTTCTTATTCAGTACATGGGATGTGTAAAGATTACCCCTCTTGCGACAAACCCACCATGCGGCTATGCCTCTAAGTCATGCCCCGACACGTGGGAGATACCGCATCATGGGTGTTACAGTCCATCACATCATTCTCCTAATGATTTGATCCCATTATCAAATGACAACACATGTCCATGATTAGGAAACCTTAACCATCATTGATCAACGAGCTAGTCTAGTAGATGGCTTACCAGGGACACGGGATTTGTTTATGTATTCGCACATGTATTTAAGTTTCCGATCAATACAATTCTAGCATGAATAATAACCCTTTATCATGAATAAGAAAATATAAAATAACAACTTTATTATTGCCTTTAGGGCATATTTCCTTCAATGGATGCCTCCCCCGAGAAACCCCTGCTTCGGTTGGTTCCTTGGGTCGTGCAACACTGTCGTGCCTCCTTTGAAGTCATGGGTGCCTCCAGTAGCCGGCATTACGACGGAAGACGATGATGATGCTCCTATTGATCCCCGAGGAACCGTTGATTTAGGTTCCTCCTGCAGTGGTATGCCTCATTTTCTTGTGTTTTTAGTCTGTCTTCGCCTTTCAAAGGCATGATCCAGGCATTCTATAGTACAAACAGCTCAAGCTCCTTCCTGCTGAGGCAGGGGCTCCGTGTGTGCCTTCCTAGTTCTGAGTGACTTGGCGTCAGATTCTATATTAAACACCGTTGGAGCACCGAGGTGTGGGACACATCGGGAGGCCTCGGAGAGTGGACCAGAAGCCCTCGAGTAGGTTCCTGAGGAGCACCAAGAGCTAAGGCTTGAGCCTACTCCTGCCACCTCTCGATCCTCCACTCCACGCTCGGCGAGGTCGGGAGAGCATACGCCACCCTCAGCTAGGAAACCTATATCATTTGATCTAAACTTGGGAGCAGCAAGTGACTTTGTGGTCAGAGAAGGTGGGGAGTAAACTGTCCCGAAGGCGGCTGCCTTGGCTTTAGCGACGCCTCTCCCGAGGGAGCCATGGGCCATGGGAGACAGTGAAGTGGCTCCTCCCGGCGGTCGGGCCCTAGTGTTGTATGTGGTTCATGGGACCCCTGCTGTCTGAGCACCTCTTCCACCATGGTGTAATGCCAGAACATGACACGTGGCGGCGGCTGAGAGCGCGCCAAGTGGCGCGCTCTCATCCCACCCCAAGTGACCCTTGGGGAGGCACTTGAAAGAGCGCTTCTTCGTTAGTTGCTCCCCATGAAAAACAACAGAGCGCGCGAGCATTCGATCCCACGACCTCGATCGCATCGGACTCCCGACCACGGTTCGTTAGCCACTCCACCACACATTACAGCCGGCCCATCAAGCAGTACCGATGGTCGAAAAACATGGCAAAAAAGAAGCAGCGCGATTGTGGGTTTTGAACAGCCGACCAACTGCTTACGATCACACGCACATAACCACTCCAGTACACTAGTTTTGTTGAATGTAAAGTAGCGCATAACTTTAAGAACTAAATCCAACTGGCCTACTGTACCGAATAGGAATATTGTAAAGAACCAGAAATAGTTGTTGTAGTGAACGTTTTTATAAAAGTGTCTATTTTGAAAAAGTCAAACGATTTCTGAATTTTCTGAATAAATTTTCGTTGATAGGAACATTTTTTGAATATGTGAACAAGAAATTGAAAAAAGGAAGAATTGTTTTTGAAAATATGAACCATTATTTGTATTTGTGAACAAATTATGAAATTCAGAACAAATTTGAAACTGTGAACATCTTCTGAACTTGTGAACAATATTTGAAAATGAATCATTTCATGATATTCTGAACAAAAAATTGAAACGTGAACATTTTTTCAATTGGTGAATAAATTTTTTAAAAATGGAATATTTCATGAATTTGCGCACAAAAATTTGAAATTGCGAACATTTTTCGAAACACCTGAACACTTTATGAAACACGAGCATTTTTTAATTTCTGTCCAAATTTTGAAACCGTGAACATCTTTTGTACTCCTGAATGTTTTCTGAGCATTGAACATTCTTCAATTTGTGAAACAAAATTTAAAAGAAGAACATTTTTTGGAATTCCTGAACATTTGTTTGAAGTTTTGACCAATATTTTGAAATAGGAACACTTTTTCAAAGCCCTGTACATTTTTGAAACTCGGACATTTTTTCAATTTGTGAACAAAATTTTAAAACAGGAACATTTTTTCAAAATCTCAAGAAAATTTAATATGTTTAAAAAATGTTAAAAGAATGTTCAACTTGAAGAATGAAAAAAGAAAAGAAAAACTAAACAAAAAGAGAAGAGAAGAAAAGAAACAGAAAATAAAAAAAGAGACAAACAAACGAGAACATTTTCTGGAAATCACATCTTTTTTAAACAGGAACGTTTTTCACAAGAACATTTTTTGAAATTGCAAACATATGTTGAAAGCGAGCACAAATTTTAAATTCTGAAGAAATTTTTTGAATTAAAATATTTTTTGAAATTCATGAACATTTACTGAAATTGTAAACTAATATAGAAACACTAATTCTTTTTGAAACAAAATTTTGTTTTAAAAAATTGTGAACAACTTTTGAAAACAAGAACATTTTCTGAAAATCATGAACAATATTTTTGAAAAAGGAACATTTTTCCAAATTGCAAAAAAAAAAAATTGGATCCGTGAACATATTTTGAAATTCCTGAACAAAATTTGGAAACATGATTTTTTAAACTTGTGAAAAAAATTAAATGGAAAATTTAAAACTCCTGGAAAAATAAAAATATGAAGAAATTTTGGAATTTGTGGGGGATTCTTGAAAATAATAACATTTTTATGAATTGTGAAAAATAAAAAAAAACACTCCAAACATTTTTTGTAAAACAAGAACACTTTTTGAAATGCGCGAACATTTTTTAAGTTCTGAAGAATTTTTTCAAAACACGAACATTTTTTAATAATTTTGAACGGTTTTCAGAAACACGAACAAAGTTTGAACTTTTCAAATAATTTTCAAAGGAAACAAAAAACGGAAAAAGAAAACAGAAAACATGAAAAATAAAATTAAAATAAACAGAAAAAGGAAAAAAAGAAATGAAACAAGAAAAAATAAATACAAAATAAAACCATAAAAATAATATAAAAAAACGGTTCAGGGAACCTTCTGGAAGGTTCCCAAAACCGGATGCGTCGGTGTGGGGAAGTGGCCCGGCCCAAGTCTTGCGCTCGGGGGAGATCGCCCGTGCGATTGCTCGACATTTTGATGCAGTTAGCGTCAAATAGGAATTTCCGCGAGACAGAGAGCAGGCTTCGCGTTAGGGAATGTCCAGATGGGTCGGCCCAGCTTCGCGGGAGCCTCATTTTTCTGTTTTCTGTTTTATTATTTGCTATATAAAATATTCAAAATATATATTACAAAAAACTCTATAAAAACACATTTTAAAAATGTTGACTAAGCTTTTGAAAAATGTTAAATGTTTATAAAGGAAATGTTTGTCACATATACAAAAAATGGATAAAAACAATTGATCAGGTATTTAAAAAATGTTAATGAAGCATTTGGAAAATATTTGAAAAATATTTTAAAATGTTAATCAAGAATTTGAAAAATGTTAAATGTATATAGAAAAATATTGACCATGTATTAAAAAATGATGAAAAATTTCGATCATGTATGTAAAAAATGTTAATCAAGCATTTCAAAAAATGTTGACAAATATTTAAAATATTAATCAAGCAATTTTTTTGCTTAGTAATACGTGTGTCATTAATAAAATAAAGATTCACTTACATTTTAATAAAGCATTTAAAAAATCTTAAA